>NW_027462077.1:0-47356 GCF_050947455.1 Rhinoderma darwinii
AACTCTTGAACCGTAAGTCACAGACGCTCGCTCTTGGCTGCATTCGTTTCAGCTCGTGGCAGCCAGTCTAAAAAACACAATCTTGGACCTCTCTGGATGTTTCCCAGGCGAGCTATTGGCAGCATGTTCAGAGGCTAATTCTTGAACCGTAAGTCATAGACGCTCGATCTTGGCGGCATTCGTCTCAGCGCCTGGCAATTAGTATAGAAGCACTGTTTCCCACTGTTTCTGAGGCTAATTCTTGAACCGTAAGTCATAGACGCTAGATCTTGGCGGCATTCGTCTCAGCGCCTGGCAATTAGTATAGAAGCACTGTCTTTGACTTCTCTGGATGTTTCCCAGGCGAGCTATTGACAAGTAAATCCTAGACGCTCGATCTTGGTTATTTTCGCTTTCGCGGCTGGCAGCAAAGTTCAGAACCATGTTTCTGTGAATAACTTTTGAACCGTAAGTCACAGACGCTCGCTCTTGGCTGCATTCGTTTCAGCTCGTGGCAGCCAGTCTAAAAAACACAATCTTGGACCTCTCTGGATGTTTCCCAGGCGAGCTATTGGCAGCATGTTCAGAGGCTAATTCTTGAACCGTAAGTCATAGACGCTCGATCTTGGCGGCATTCGTCTCAGCGCCTGGCAATTAGTATAGAAGCACTGTTTCCCACTGTTTCTGAGGCTAATTCTTGAACCGTAAGTCATAGACGCTAGATCTTGGCGGCATTCGTCTCAGCGCCTGGCAATTAGTATAGAAGCACTGTCTTTGACTTCTCTGGATGTTTCCCAGGCGAGCTATTGACAAGTAAATCCTAGACGCTCGATCTTGGTTATTTTCGCTTTCGCGGCTGGCAGCAAAGTTCAGAACCATGTTTCTGTGAATAACTTTTGAACCGTAAGTCACAGACGCTCGCTCTTGGCTGCATTCGTTTCAGTTCGTGGCAGCCAGTCTAAAAAACACAATCTTGGACTTCTCTGGATGTTTCCCAGGCGAGCTATTGGCAGCATGCTCAGAACCACTGTTTCTGAGGCTAATTCTTGAACCGTAAGTCATAGACGCTCGATCTTGGCGGCATTCGTCTCAGCGCCTGGCAATTAGTATAGAAGCACTATTTCCCACTGTTTCTGAGGCTAATTCTTGAACCGTAAGTCATAGACGCTAGATCTTGGCGGCATTCGTCTCAGCGCCTGGCAATTAGTATAGAAGCACTGTCTTTGACTTCTCTGGATGTTTCCCAGGCGAGCTATTGACAAGTAAATCCTAGACGCTCGATCTTGGTTATTTTCGCTTTCGCGGCTGGCAGCAAAGTTCAGAACCATGTTTCTGTGAATAACTTTTGAACCGTAAGTCACAGACGCTCGCTCTTGGCTGCATTCGTTTCAGTTCGTGGCAGCCAGTCTAAAAAACACAATCTTGGACTTCTCTGGATGTTTCCCAGGCGAGCTATTGGCAGCATGTTCAGAACCTCTGTTTCTGAGGCTAATTCTTGAACCGTAAGTCATAGACGCTCGATCTTGGCGGCATTCGTCTCAGCGCCTGGTAATTAGTATAGAAGCACTGTTTCCCACTGTTTCTGAGGCTAATTCTTGAACCGTAAGTCATAGACGCTAGATCGTGGCGGCATTCGTCTCAGCGCCTGGCAATTAGTATAGAAGCACTGTCTTTGACTTCTCTGGATGTTTCCCAGGCGAGCTATTGACAAGTAAATCCTAGACGCTCGATCTTGGTTATTTTCGCTTTCGCGGCTGGCAGCAAAGTTCAGAACCATGTGTCTGTGAATAACTCTTGAACCGTAAGTCACAGACGCTCGCTCTTGGCTGCATTCGTTTCAGCTCGTGGCAGCCAGTCTAAAAAACACTATCTTGGACTTCTCTGGATGTTTCCCAGGCGAGCTATTGGCAGCATGTTCAGAACCACTGTTTCTGAGGCTAATTCTTGAACCGTAAGTCTTAGACGCTCGATCTTGGCGGCATTCGTCTCAGCGCCTGGCAATTAGTATAGAAGCACGGTCTTTGACTTCTCTGGATGTTTCCCAGGCGAGCTATTGACAAGTAAATCCTAGACGCTCGATCTTGGTTATTTTCGCTTTCGCGGCTGGCAGCAAAGTTCAGAAACATGTTTCTGTGAATAACTCTTGAACCGTAAGTCACAGACGCTCGCTCTTGGCTGCATTCGTTTCAGCTCGTGGCAGCCAGTCTAAAAAACACAATCTTGGACCTCTCTGGATGTTTCCCAGGCGAGCTATTGGCAGCATGTTCAGAGGCTAATTCTTGAACCGTAAGTCATAGACGCTCGATCTTGGCGGCATTCGTCTCAGCGCCTGGCAATTAGTATAGAAGCACTGTTTCCCACTGTTTCTGAGGCTAATTCTTGAACCGTAAGTCATAGACGCTAGATCTTGGCGGCATTCGTCTCAGCGCCTGGCAATTAGTATAGAAGCACTGTCTTTGACTTCTCTGGATGTTTCCCAGGCGAGCTATTGACAAGTAAATCCTAGACGCTCGATCTTGGTTATTTTCGCTTTCGCGGCTGGCAGCAAAGTTCAGAACCATGTTTCTGTGAATAACTTTTGAACCGTAAGTCACAGACGCTCGCTCTTGGCTGCATTCGTTTCAGTTCGTGGCAGCCAGTCTAAAAAACACAATCTTGGACTTCTCTGGATGTTTCCCAGGCGAGCTATTGGCAGCATGCTCAGAACCACTGTTTCTGAGGCTAATTCTTGAACCGTAAGTCATAGACGCTCGATCTTGGCGGCATTCGTCTCAGCGCCTGGCAATTAGTATAGAAGCACTATTTCCCACTGTTTCTGAGGCTAATTCTTGAACCGTAAGTCATAGACGCTAGATCTTGGCGGCATTCGTCTCAGCGCCTGGCAATTAGTATAGAAGCACTGTCTTTGACTTCTCTGGATGTTTCCCAGGCGAGCTATTGACAAGTAAATCCTAGACGCTCGATCTTGGTTATTTTCGCTTTCGCGGCTGGCAGCAAAGTTCAGAACCATGTTTCTGTGAATAACTTTTGAACCGTAAGTCACAGACGCTCGCTCTTGGCTGCATTCGTTTCAGTTCGTGGCAGCCAGTCTAAAAAACACAATCTTGGACTTCTCTGGATGTTTCCCAGGCGAGCTATTGGCAGCATGTTCAGAACCTCTGTTTCTGAGGCTAATTCTTGAACCGTAAGTCATAGACGCTCGATCTTGGCGGCATTCGTCTCAGCGCCTGGTAATTAGTATAGAAGCACTGTTTCCCACTGTTTCTGAGGCTAATTCTTGAACCGTAAGTCATAGACGCTAGATCGTGGCGGCATTCGTCTCAGCGCCTGGCAATTAGTATAGAAGCACTGTCTTTGACTTCTCTGGATGTTTCCCAGGCGAGCTATTGACAAGTAAATCCTAGACGCTCGATCTTGGTTATTTTCGCTTTCGCGGCTGGCAGCAAAGTTCAGAACCATGTGTCTGTGAATAACTCTTGAACCGTAAGTCACAGACGCTCGCTCTTGGCTGCATTCGTTTCAGCTCGTGGCAGCCAGTCTAAAAAACACTATCTTGGACTTCTCTGGATGTTTCCCAGGCGAGCTATTGGCAGCATGTTCAGAACCACTGTTTCTGAGGCTAATTCTTGAACCGTAAGTCTTAGACGCTCGATCTTGGCGGCATTCGTCTCAGCGCCTGGCAATTAGTATAGAAGCACGGTCTTTGACTTCTCTGGATGTTTCCCAGGCGAGCTATTGACAAGTAAATCCTAGACGCTCGATCTTGGTTATTTTCGCTTTCGCGGCTGGCAGCAAAGTTCAGAAACATGTTTCTGTGAATAACTCTTGAACCGTAAGTCACAGACGCTCGCTCTTGGCTGCATTCGTTTCAGCTCGTGGCAGCCAGTCTAAAAAACACAATCTTGGACCTCTCTGGATGTTTCCCAGGAGAGCTATTGGCAGCATGTTCAGAGGCTCATTCTTGAACCGTAAGTCATAGACGCTCGATCTTGGCGGCATTCGTCTCAGCGCCTGGCAATTAGTATAGAAGCACTGTTTCCCACTGTTTCTGAGGCTAATTCTTGAACCGTAAGTCATAGACGCTAGATCGTGGCGGCATTCGTCTCAGCGCCTGGCAATTAGTATAGAATCACTGTCTTTGACTTCTCTGGATGTTTCCCAGGCGAGCTATTGACAAGTAAATCCTAGACGCTCGATCTTGGTTATTTTCGCTTTCGCGGCTGGCAGCAAAGTTCAGAACCATGTTTCTGTGAATAACTCTTGAACCGTAAGTCACAGACGCTCGCTCTTGGCTGCATTCGTTTCAGCTCGTGGCAGCCAGTCTAAAAAACACTATCTTGGACTTCTCGGGATGTTTCCCAGGCGAGCTATTGGCAGCATGTTCAGAACCACTGTTTCTGAGGCTAATTCTTGAACCGTAAGTCATAGACGCTCGATCTTGGCGGCATTCGTCTCAGCGCCTGGCAATTAGTATAGAAGCACTGTTTCCCACTGTTTCTGAGGCTAATTCTTGAACCGTAAGTCATAGACGCTAGATCTTGGCGGCATTCGTCTCAGCGCCTGGCAATTAGTATTGAAGCACTGTCTTTGACTTCTCTGGATGTTTCCCAGGCGAGCTATTGACAAGTAAATCCTAGACGCTCGATCTTGGTTATTTTCGCTTTCGCGGCTGGCAGCAAAGTTCAGAACCATGTTTCTGTGAACAACTCTTGAACCGTAAGTCACAGACGCTCGCTCTTGGCTGCATTCGTTTCAGCTCGTGGCAGCCAGTCTAAAAAACACAATCTTGGACTTCTCTGGATGTTTCCCAGGCGAGCTATTGGCAGCATATTCAGAACCACTGTTTCTGAGGCTAATTCTTGAACCGTAAGTCACAGACGCTCGATCTTGGCGGCATTCGTCTCAGCGCCTGGCAATTAGTATAGAAGCACTGTTTCCCACTGTTTCTGAGGCTAATTCTTGAACCGTAAGTCATAGACGCTAGATCTTGGCGGCATTCGTCTCAGCGCCTGGCAATTAGTATAGAAGCACGGTCTTTGACTTCTCTGGATGTTTCCCAGGCGAGCTATTGACAAGTAAATCCTAGACGCTCGATTTTTTTAATTTTCGCTTTCGCGGCTGGCAGCAAAGTTCAGAACCATGTTTCTGTGAATAACTCTTGAACCGTAAGTCACAGACGCTCGCTCTTGGCTGCATTCGTTTCAGCTCGTGGCAGCCAGTCTAAAAAACACAATCTTGGACCTCTCTGGATGTTTCCCAGGCGAGCTATTGGCAGCATGTTCAGAGGCTAATTCTTGAACCGTAAGTCATAGACGCTCGATCTTGGCGGCATTCGTCTCAGCGCCTGGCAATTAGTATAGAAGCACTATTTCCCACTGTTTCTGAGGCTAATTCTTGAACCGTAAGTCATAGACGCTAGATCTTGGCGGCATTCGTCTCAGCGCCTGGCAATTAGTATAGAAGCACTGTCTTTGACTTCTCTGGATGTTTCCCAGGCGAGCTATTGAAAAGTAAATCCTAGACGCTCGATCTTGGTTATTTTCGCTTTCGCGGCTGGCAGCAAAGTTCAGAACCATGTTTCTGTGAATAACTTTTGAACCGTAAGTCACAGACGCTAGCTCTTGGCTGCATTCGTTTCAGCTCGTGGCAGCCAGTCTAAAAAACACAATCTTGGACTTCTCTGGATGTTTCCCAGGCGAGCTATTGGCAGCATGTTCAGAACCACTGTTTCTGAGGCTAATTCTTGAACCGTAAGTCATAGACGCTCGATCTTGGCGGCATTCGTCTCAGCGCCTGGCAATTAGTATAGAAGCACTGTTTCCCACTGTTTCTGAGGCTAATTCTTGAACCGTAAGTCATAGACGCTAGATCGTGGCGGCATTCGTCTCAGCGCCTGGCAATTAGTATAGAAGCACTGTCTTTGACTTCTCTGGATGTTTCCCAGGCGAGCTATTGACAAGTAAATCCTAGACGCTCGATCTTGGTTATTTTCGCTTTCGCGGCTGGCAGCAAAGTTCAGAACCATGTTTCTGTGAATAACTCTTGAACCGTAAGTCACAGACGCTCGCTCTTGGCTGCATTCGTTTCAGCTCGTGGCAGCCAGTCTAAAAAACACTATCTTGGACTTCTCTGGATGTTTCCCAGGCGAGCTATTGGCAGCATGTTCAGAACCACTGTTTCTGAGGCTAATTCTTGAACCGTAAGTCTTAGACGCTCGATCTTGGCGGCATTCGTCTCAGCGCCTGGCAATTAGTATAGAAGCACGGTCTTTGACTTCTCTGGATGTTTCCCAGGCGAGCTATTGACAAGTAAATCCTAGACGCTCGATCTTGGTTATTTTCGCTTTCGCGGCTGGCAGCAAAGTTCAGAACCATGTTTCTGTGAATAACTCTTGAACCGTAAGTCACAGACGCTCGCTCTTGGCTGCATTCGTTTCAGCTCGTGGCAGCCAGTCTAAAAAACACAATCTTGGACCTCTCTGGATGTATCCCAGGAGAGCTATTGGCAGCATGTTCAGAGGCTAATTCTTGAACCGTAAGTCATAGACGCTCGATCTTGGCGGCATTCGTCTCAGCGCCTGGCAATTAGTATAGAAGCACTGTTTCCCACTGTTTCTGAGGCTAATTCTTGAACCGTAAGTCATAGATGCTAGATCGTGGCGGCATTCGTCTCAGCGCCTGGCAATTAGTATAGAAGCACTGTCTTTGACTTCTCTGGATGTTTCCCAGGCGAGCTATTGACAAGTAAATCCTAGACGCTCGATCTTGGTTATTTTCGCTTTCGCGGCTGGCAGCAAAGTTCAGAACCATAGTATAGTATAGTTATAGTATAGTTAGTACGGCTGAAAAAAGACACATGTCCATCAAGTTCAACCAAGGGAAGGGAAAAGGGAAGGAAAAATTTCTACACATAGGAGCTAATATTTTTTTGTTCTAGGAAATTATCTAACCCTTTTTTAAAGCCATCTACTGTCCCTGCTGTGACCAGCTCCTGCGGTAGGCTATTCCATAAATTCACAGTTCTCACTGTAAAGAAGCCTTGTCGCCTCTGCAGCTTGAACCTTTTTTTCTCCAGACGGAGGGAGTGCCCCCTTGTTTTTTGAGGGGGTTTTACAAGGAACAGGATTTCACCATATTTTTTGTATGTGCCATTAATATATTTATATAAGTTAATCATGTCCCCCCTTAGTCGTCTTTTTTCAAGGCTAAATAGGTTTCATTCTTTCAATCTTTCCTCATAACTTAAATTCTCCATGCCCCTTATTAGCTTCGTTGCTCTTCTTTGTATTTTTTCCAACTCCAGGGCATCCTTTCTATGAACTGGAGCCCAGAACTGAACTGCATATTCTAGATGAGGCCTCACTAATGCTTTGTAAAGTGGCATTATTACATCCCTGTCCCGCGAGTCCATGCCTCTTTTAATACACGACAATATCCTGCTGGCCTTTGAAGCAGCTGATTGACACTGCATGCTGTTATTGAGTTTATGATTTACAAGTACACCCAGATCCTTCTCAACAAGTGAATCCGCCAGTGTAGCGCCCCCTAGGACATATGATGCATGCAGGTTGTTGGTACCCAGATGCATAACTTTACATTTATCTACATTAAACTTCATTTGCCAAGTGGACGCCCAAACACTTAGTTTGTTTAAATCTGCCTGTAATTCATGAACATCTTCCATAGTCTGATCTATATTACATAGCTTGGTGTCATCTGCAAAAATAGAAATAGTGCTATTAATCCCTTCCTCTATATCATTAATAAATAAGTTGAATAATAGTGGTCCCAGCACTGAACCCTGGGGTACACCACTTATAACCGGGGACCATTCAGAGAAGGAATCATTGACCACAACCCTCTGGATACGGTCCTTGAGCCAATTCTCAATCCAATTACAAACTATATTTTCTAAACCTATAGTCCTTAATTTACCCATTAGGCGTCTATGGGGGACAGTGTCAAATGCCTTTGCAAAGTCCAAAAACACTAAATCCACAGCGGCCCCTCTGTCTAGACTTCTGCTCACCTCTTCATAAAAACAGATTAGGTTAGTTTGACAACTTCTGTCCTTAGTAAAACCGTGCTGGCTGTCACTTATAATGCTATTTATTGTCACATAATCCTGTATATAGTCCCTCAATAGCCCCTCAAACATTTTCCCCACGATGGATGTTAAGCTTACTGGTCTATAATTACCCGGGGAAGACCTAGAGCCCTTTTTGAAAATAGGCACCACATTTGCCCTGCGCCAGTCCCTTGGCACTATACCTGTCACTAGAGATTCTCTGAATATTATGAAAAGGGGGACAGAAATAACTGAACTAAGCTCTTTAAGAATTCTAGGGTGTAACCCATCTGGTCCCGGAGCCTTGTGCACATTTATTTTATTTAATTTAGCTTGGACCATCTCTACATTCATCCAATTCAGTATATCAACTGATATATTAACAGCACTGGCACCGGCTACATCAGCTGCTCTTTCTTCTGTTGTATATACAGAGCTAAAGAACCCATTTAGTAACTCTGCCTTCTCTTGATCCCCTGTGATCAACTCCCCATTACCATTATCTAGGGGTCCTACATGTTCAGACCTTGGCTTTTTTGCATTTATATGCTTGAAGAATTTTTTAGGATTTGTTTTACTATCCTTGGCCACCTGCCTTTCATTTTGTATTTTTGCTAATTTTATTACATTTTTACAGATTTTATTAAGCTCTTTATATTTTACAAAGGCTACAGCTGTACCCTCAGATTTGTATTTTTTAAATGCCCTTTTTTTGTCATGTATTGCCCCTTTCACAGAAGGTGTAAGCCATGTGGGGTTTAATTTGAGTCGTTTATACTTATTACCTGTAGGAATAAATTTTGCACTATAATAACTCAAAGTAGATTTGAAAATCTCCCATTTATCATTTGTTCCATTATTTGACATTAGTTCTTCCCAGTCTATATCCTGAATTGCAGCCCTCATCCTGGGGAAATTGGCTTTCTTAAAATTAAATGTTTTTGCCCTCCCAGCCTGCGTTTGTTTTTTACAGTATAGGTAAAATGTAACTATATTATGATCACTGTTACCGAGGTTTTCACGAACATTGACATTCCCAACAAGATCTGCATTATTAGAAATGACCAGATCCAACAGAGCTTCACCTCTAGTCGGGTCTTCCACAAACTGGCCCATAAAATTTTCCTGCAACAGGTTGAGGAAATGTCTCCCCTTTGCAGTTGAAGCCGAACCATGACACCAATTAATATCCCGGAAATTAAAATCTCCCATTATCACTACAGTACCCGCCTGTGCAGCCCGCTCCATCTGTTTATATATCTGACCTTCCATCTCCTCAGTTATATTGGGGGGTCTATAGATTACACCAAAAGTAATTTTTTCAGTGTTTACCTCCCTTTCTAGTTCCACCCACAAGGTTTCAACCTCCTCACAGTCTTCACCCACTATTGTCTCTTTCACACTCGCCTTCATATCACTTCTCACATACAGACATACACCACCACCTTTCCTATTTGTCCTGTCTTTACGAAAAAGTGTAAAACCCTGTAAATTTACAGCCCAGTCATGTGAAGAGTCCAGCCATGTTTCAGCAACACCAACTATATCTATATTTTCTTCCAGTATCAAGGCCTCCAGCTCCCCCATTTTGCTTGCTAGACTTCTGGCATTTGTGAACATACACTTTAACTTGCCTGTCAGTTTTTCACTTTTATTATCAGAAATGTGATTTGACATTAATCGGTCCTTTTTATTTACACTGATGTTTTGTAACGAAAGGATCTCCTTATCTTGTTGTCTAGTCCTCTCCCCACATTCTGTTTCTCCCCCCACCAATATAGTCTGACCCCTCTCTAACCTGGCTACCCCTTTTTTTTCTACATTGACCTCCCTCCTCAGCCCTAGTTTAAATACTCCGCCACCCCAGCTAGAATTCTCTCCCCCAGCACAGCGGACCCCCTTCCATTTAGGTGCAAATCATCTGCAGAATACAGTTTGTACCCCAATGAAAAGTCAGCCCAGTGCTCTAGGAACCCAAATCCTTCTCCTCTACACCAAGACTTCAGCCATGCATTTAACTCCCTAAGCTCCCGCTGTCTTTCCTGTGATGCGCATGGCACAGGCAGTATTCCTGAGAATACAACCTTGGAGGTCCTTCCCTTCAGCTTGTAGCCTAGTTCTTTAAAATTATTCTTAAGGCTCCTCCACCTACCATTTATTCTGTTGTTGGTACCGACATGGACCACGACAGCTGGATCATCACCAGCCCCTCCCAGCAATTTGTCCACCCGTTCCACCACATGCCGAACCCTGGCACCAGGGAGACAGCAAACCATTCGGTTGAGGTGGTCTTGGCGACAAATTATTCTATCCGTCTTCCTGATTATAGAATCCCCTACAACTATCAATTGTCTTGGCTTGCCTGCATTACCATCCCGCCGACTACTAGCTGGGCTGTTCTCCCGGCTGTTAGGGAGATCAGTATCCACTAGGGCTGCCTTTTCTGAGACTGACACCCTCGCATCATCACCCAACCTGGCAATTTTGCTTGGAATGCCAGAAACCGGATTGGCCTTCCTTGTCTTTGACCCCTTTCTACTGCCCCTAACTACATTAACCCAGCTACTTACCTGATCCTGCTCACCCATGTCTTCACCCTCCAGTTCTAACCCACTAACTGCATGCTCTGTGAGCAGCAAGCTCCGCTCAAAATTGTCTATCCTCCTCAGTGTTGCATTCTGCTCCTCCAGATCTCTAATACGAGCTTCCAGGTGAACAACATGCTCACATCTGCCACAGAGATATTCACCCTGGAACTCCGGCTCCAGTCGTGTATACATATGACAAACTGTGCACTGAAGAAAACCTCCAATCTTGCTATCCATTATCCAATAACTCTTGAACCGTAAGTCACAGACGCTCGCTCTTGGCTGCATTCGTTTCAGCTCGTGGCAGCCAGTCTAAAAAACACTATCTTGGACTTCTCTGGATGTTTCCCAGGCGAGCTATTGGCAGCATGTTCAGAACCACTGTTTCTGAGGCTAATTCTTGAAACGTAAGTCATAGACGCTCGATCTTGGCGGCATTCGTCTCAGCGCCTGGCAATTAGTATAGAAGCACTGTTTCCCACTGTTTCTGAGGCTAATTCTTGAACCGTAAGTCATAGACGCTCGATCTTGGCGGCATTCGTCTCAGCGCCTGGCAATTAGTATAGAAGCACTGTTTCCCACTGTTTCTGAGGCTAATTCTTGAACCGTAAGTCATAGACGCTAGATCGTGGCGGCATTCGTCTCAGCGCCTGGCAATTAGTATAGAAGCACTGTCTTTGACTTCTCTGGATGTTTCCCAGGCGAGCTATTGACAAGTAAATCCTAGACGCTCGATCTTGGTTATTTTCGCTTTCGCGGCTGGCAGCAAAGTTCAGAACCATGTTTCTGTGAATAACTTTTGAACCGTAAGTCACAGACGCTCGCTCTTGGCTGCATTCGTTTCAGCTCGTGGCAGCCAGTCTAAAAAACACAATCTTGGACCTCTCTGGATGTTTCCCAGGCGAGCTATTGGCAGCATGTTCAGAGGCTAATTCTTGAACCGTAAGTCATAGACGCTCGATCTTGGCGGCATTCGTCTCAGCGCCTGGCAATTAGTATAGAAGCACTGTTTCCCACTGTTTCTGAGGCTAATTCTTGAACCGTAAGTCATAGACGCTAGATCGTGGCGGCATTCGTCTCAGCGCCTGGCAATTAGTATAGAAGCACTGTCTTTGACTTCTCTGGATGTTTCCCAGGCGAGCTATTGACAAGTAAATCCTAGACGTTCGATCTTGGTTATTTTCGCTTTCGCGGCTGGCAGCAAAGTTCAGAACCATGTTTCTGTGAATAACTTTTGAACCGTAAGTCACAGACGCTCGCTCTTGGCTGCATTCGTTTCAGCTCGTGGCAGCCAGTCTAAAAAACACAATCTTGGACCTCTCTGGATGTTTCCCAGGCGAGCTATTGACAGCATGTTCAGAGGCTAATTCTTGAACCGTAAGTCATAGACGCTCGATCTTGGCGGCATTCGTCTCAGCGCCTGGCAATTAGTATAGAAGCACTGTTTCCCACTGTTTCTGAGGCTAATTCTTGAACCGTAAGTCATAGACGCTAGATCTTGGCGGCATTCGTCTCAGCGCCTGGCAATTAGTACAGAAGCACTGTCTTTGACTTCTCTGGATGTTTCCCAGGCGAGCTATTGACAAGTAAATCCTAGACGCTCGATCTTGGTTATTTTCGCTTTCGCGGCTGGCAGCAAAGTTCAGAACCATGTTTCTGTGAATAACTTTTGAACCGTAAGTCACAGACGCTCGCTCTTGGCTGCATTCGTTTCAGCTCGTGGCAGCCAGTCTAAAAAACACAATCTTGGACTTCTCTGGATGTTTCCCAGGCGAGCTATTGGCAGCATGTTCAGAACCACTGTTTCTGAGGCTAATTCTTGAACCGTAAGTCATAGACGCTCGATCTTGGCGGCATTCGTCTCAGCGCCTGGCAATTAGTATAGAAGCACTATTTCCCACTGTTTCTGAGGCTAATTCTTGAACCGTAAGTCATAGACGCTAGATCTTGGCGGCATTCGTCTCAGCGCCTGGCAATTAGTATAGAAGCACTGTCTTTGACTTCTCTGGATGTTTCCCAGGCGAGCTATTGAAAAGTAAATCCTAGACGCTCGATCTTGGTTATTTTCGCTTTCGCGGCTGGCAGCAAAGTTCAGAATCATGTTTCTGTGAATAACTTTTGAACCGTAAGTCACAGACGCTAGCTCTTGGCTGCATTCGTTTCAGCTCGTGGCAGCCAGTCTAAAAAACACAATCTTGGACTTCTCTGGATGTTTCCCAGGCGAGCTATTGGCAGCATGTTCAGAACCACTGTTTCTGAGGCTAATTCTTGAACCGTAAGTCATAGACGCTCGATCTTGGCGGCATTCGTCTCAGCGCCTGGCAATTAGTATAGAAGCACTGTTTCCCACTGTTTCTGAGGCTAATTCTTGAACCGTAAGTCATAGACGCTAGATCGTGGCGGCATTCGTCTCAGCGCCTGGCAATTAGTATAGAAGCACTGTCTTTGACTTCTCTGGATGTTTCCCAGGCGAGCTATTGACAAGTAAATCCTAGACGCTCGATCTTGGTTATTTTCGCTTTCGCGGCTGGCAGCAAAGTTCAGAACCATGTTTCTGTGAATAACTCTTGAACCGTAAGTCACAGACGCTCGCTCTTGGCTGCATTCGTTTCAGCTCGTGGCAGCCAGTCTAAAAAACACTATCTTGGACTTCTCTGGATGTTTCCCAGGCGAGCTATTGGCAGCATGTTCAGAACCACTGTTTCTGAGGCTAATTCTTGAACCGTAAGTCATAGACGCTCGATCTTGGCGGCATTCGTCTCAGCGCCTGGCAATTAGTATAGAAGCACTGTTTCCCACTGTTTCTGAGGCTAATTCTTGAACCGTAAGTCATAGACGCTAGATCGTGGCGGCATTCGTCTCAGCTCCTGGCAATTAGTATAGAAGCACTGTCTTTGACTTCTCTGGATGTTTCCCAGGCGAGCTATTGACAAGTAAATCCTAGACGCTCGATCTTGGTTATTTTCGCTTTCGCGGCTGGCAGCAAAGTTCAGAACCATGTTTCTGTGAATAACTTTTGAACCGTAAGTCACAGACGCTCGCTCTTGGCTGCATTCGTTTCAGCTCGTGGCAGCCAGTCTAAAAAACACAATCTTGGACTTCTCTGGATGTTTCCCAGGCGAGCTATTGGCAGCATGTTCAGAACCACTGTTTCTCAGGCTAATTCTTGAACCGTAAGTCATAGACGCTCGATCTTGGCGGCATTCGTCTCAGCGCCTGGCAATTAGTATAGAAGCACTGTTTCCCACTGTTTCTGAGGCTAATTCTTGAACCGTAAGTCATAGACGCTAGATCGTGGCGGCATTCGTCTCAGCGCCTGGCAATTAGTATAGAAGCACTGTCTTTGACTTCTCTGGATGTTTCCCAGGCGAGCTATTGACAAGTAAATCCTAGACGCTCGATCTTGGTTATTTTCGCTTTCGCGGCTGGCAGCAAAGTTCAGAACCATGTTTCTGTGAATAACTTTTGAACCGTAAGTCACAGACGCTCGCTCTTGGCTGCATTCGTTTCAGCTCGTGGCAGCCAGTCTAAAAAACACAATCTTGGACCTCTCTGGATGTTTCCCAGGCGAGCTATTGACAGCATGTTCAGAGGCTAATTCTTGAACCGTAAGTCATAGACGCTCGATCTTGGCGGCATTCGTCTCAGCGCCTGGCAATTAGTATAGAAGCACTGTTTCCCACTGTTTCTGAGGCTAATTCTTGAACCGTAAGTCATAGACGCTAGATCTTGGCGGCATTCGTCTCAGCGCCTGGCAATTAGTACAGAAGCACTGTCTTTGACTTCTCTGGATGTTTCCCAGGCGAGCTATTGACAAGTAAATCCTAGACGCTCGATCTTGGTTATTTTAGCTTTCGCGGCTGGCAGCAAAGTTCAGAACCATGTTTCTGTGAATAACTTTTGAACCGTAAGTCACAGACGCTCGCTCTTGGCTGCATTCGTTTCAGCTCGTGGCAGCCAGTCTAAAAAACACAATCTTGGACTTCTCTGGATGTTTCCCAGGCGAGCTATTGGCAGCATGTTCAGAACCACTGTTTCTGAGGCTAATTCTTGAACCGTAAGTCATAGACGCTCGATCTTGGCGGCATTCGTCTCAGCGCCTGGCAATTAGTATAGAAGCACTATTTCCCACTGTTTCTGAGGCTAATTCTTGAACCGTAAGTCATAGACGCTAGATCTTGGCGGCATTCGTCTCAGCGCCTGGCAATTAGTATAGAAGCACTGTCTTTGACTTCTCTGGATGTTTCCCAGGCGAGCTATTGAAAAGTAAATCCTAGACGCTCGATCTTGGTTATTTTCGCTTTCGCGGCTGGCAGCAAAGTTCAGAATCATGTTTCTGTGAATAACTTTTGAACCGTAAGTCACAGACGCTAGCTCTTGGCTGCATTCGTTTCAGCTCGTGGCAGCCAGTCTAAAAAACACAATCTTGGACTTCTCTGGATGTTTCCCAGGCGAGCTATTGGCAGCATGTTCAGAACCACTGTTTCTGAGGCTAATTCTTGAACCGTAAGTCATAGACGCTCGATCTTGGCGGCATTCGTCTCAGCGCCTGGCAATTAGTATAGAAGCACTGTTTCCCACTGTTTCTGAGGCTAATTCTTGAACCGTAAGTCATAGACGCTAGATCGTGGCGGCATTCGTCTCAGCGCCTGGCAATTAGTATAGAAGCACTGTCTTTGACTTCTCTGGATGTTTCCCAGGCGAGCTATTGACAAGTAAATCCTAGACGCTCGATCTTGGTTATTTTCGCTTTCGCGGCTGGCAGCAAAGTTCAGAACCATGTTTCTGTGAATAACTCTTGAACCGTAAGTCACAGACGCTCGCTCTTGGCTGCATTCGTTTCAGCTCGTGGCAGCCAGTCTAAAAAACACTATCTTGGACTTCTCTGGATGTTTCCCAGGCGAGCTATTGGCAGCATGTTCAGAACCACTGTTTCTGAGGCTAATTCTTGAACCGTAAGTCATAGACGCTCGATCTTGGCGGCATTCGTCTCAGCGCCTGGCAATTAGTATAGAAGCACTGTTTCCCACTGTTTCTGAGGCTAATTCTTGAACCGTAAGTCATAGACGCTAGATCGTGGCGGCATTCGTCTCAGCTCCTGGCAATTAGTATAGAAGCACTGTCTTTGACTTCTCTGGATGTTTCCCAGGCGAGCTATTGACAAGTAAATCCTAGACGCTCGATCTTGGTTATTTTCGCTTTCGCGGCTGGCAGCAAAGTTCAGAACCATGTTTCTGTGAATAACTTTTGAACCGTAAGTCACAGACGCTCGCTCTTGGCTGCATTCGTTTCAGCTCGTGGCAGCCAGTCTAAAAAACACAATCTTGGACTTCTCTGGATGTTTCCCAGGCGAGCTATTGGCAGCATGTTCAGAACCACTGTTTCTCAGGCTAATTCTTGAACCGTAAGTCATAGACGCTCGATCTTGGCGGCATTCGTCTCAGCGCCTGGCAATTAGTATAGAAGCACTATTTCCCACTGTTTCTGAGGCTAATTCTTGAACCGTAAGTCATAGACGCTAGATCTTGGCGGCATTCGTCTCAGCGCCTGGCAATTAGTATAGAAGCACTGTCTTTGACTTCTCTGGATGTTTCCCAGGCGAGCTATTGAAAAGTAAATCCTAGACGCTCGATCTTGGTTATTTTCGCTTTCGCGGCTGGCAGCAAAGTTCAGAATCATGTTTCTGTGAATAACTTTTGAACCGTAAGTCACAGACGCTAGCTCTTGGCTGCATTCGTTTCAGCTCGTGGCAGCCAGTCTAAAAAACACAATCTTGGACTTCTCTGGATGTTTCCCAGGCGAGCTATTGGCAGCATGTTCAGAACCACTGTTTCTGAGGCTAATTCTTGAACCGTAAGTCATAGACGCTCGATCTTGGCGGCATTCGTCTCAGCGCCTGGCAATTAGTATAGAAGCACTGTTTCCCACTGTTTCTGAGGCTAATTCTTGAACCGTAAGTCATAGACGCTAGATCGTGGCGGCATTCGTCTCAGCGCCTGGCAATTAGTATAGAAGCACTGTCTTTGACTTCTCTGGATGTTTCCCAGGCGAGCTATTGACAAGTAAATCCTAGACGCTCGATCTTGGTTATTTTCGCTTTCGCGGCTGGCAGCAAAGTTCAGAACCATGTTTCTGTGAATAACTCTTGAACCGTAAGTCACAGACGCTCGCTCTTGGCTGCATTCGTTTCAGCTCGTGGCAGCCAGTCTAAAAAACACTATCTTGGACTTCTCTGGATGTTTCCCAGGCGAGCTATTGGCAGCATGTTCAGAACCACTGTTTCTGAGGCTAATTCTTGAACCGTAAGTCATAGACGCTCGATCTTGGCGGCATTCGTCTCAGCGCCTGGCAATTAGTATAGAAGCACTGTTTCCCACTGTTTCTGAGGCTAATTCTTGAACCGTAAGTCATAGACGCTAGATCGTGGCGGCATTCGTCTCAGCTCCTGGCAATTAGTATAGAAGCACTGTCTTTGACTTCTCTGGATGTTTCCCAGGCGAGCTATTGACAAGTAAATCCTAGACGCTCGATCTTGGTTATTTTCGCTTTCGCGGCTGGCAGCAAAGTTCAGAACCATGTTTCTGTGAATAACTTTTGAACCGTAAGTCACAGACGCTCGCTCTTGGCTGCATTCGTTTCAGCTCGTGGCAGCCAGTCTAAAAAACACAATCTTGGACTTCTCTGGATGTTTCCCAGGCGAGCTATTGGCAGCATGTTCAGAACCACTGTTTCTGAGGCTAATTCTTGAAACGTAAGTCATAGACGCTCGATCTTGGCGGCATTCGTCTCAGCGCCTGGCAATTAGTATAGAAGCACTGTTTCCCACTGTTTCTGAGGCTAATTCTTGAACCGTAAGTCATAGACGCTCGATCTTGGCGGCATTCGTCTCAGCGCCTGGCAATTAGTATAGAAGCACTGTTTCCCACTGTTTCTGAGGCTAATTCTTGAACCGTAAGTCATAGACGCTAGATCGTGGCGGCATTCGTCTCAGCGCCTGGCAATTAGTATAGAAGCACTGTCTTTGACTTCTCTGGATGTTTCCCAGGCGAGCTATTGACAAGTAAATCCTAGACGCTCGATCTTGGTTATTTTCGCTTTCGCGGCTGGCAGCAAAGTTCAGAACCATGTTTCTGTGAATAACTTTTGAACCGTAAGTCACAGACGCTCGCTCTTGGCTGCATTCGTTTCAGCTCGTGGCAGCCAGTCTAAAAAACACAATCTTGGACCTCTCTGGATGTTTCCCAGGCGAGCTATTGGCAGCATGTTCAGAGGCTAATTCTTGAACCGTAAGTCATAGACGCTAGATCTTGGCGGCATTCGTCTCAGCGCCTGGCAATTAGTACAGAAGCACTGTCTTTGACTTCTCTGGATGTTTCCCAGGCGAGCTATTGACAAGTAAATCCTAGACGCTCGATCTTGGTTATTTTCGCTTTCGCGGCTGGCAGCAAAGTTCAGAACTATGTTTCTGTGAATAACTTTTGAACCGTAAGTCACAGACGCTCGCTCTTGGCTACATTCGTTTCAGCTCGTGGCAGCCAGTCTAAAAAACACAATCTTGGACTTCTCTGGATGTTTCCCAGGCGAGCTATTGGCAGCATGTTCAGAACCACTGTTTCTGAGGCTAATTCTTGAACCGTAAGTCATAGACGCTCGATCTTGGCGGCATTCGTCTCAGCGCCTGGCAATTAGTATAGAAGCACTGTCTTTGACTTCTCTGGATGTTTCCCAGGCGAGCTATTGAAAAGTAAATCCTAGACGCTCGATCTTGGTTATTTTCGCTTTCGCGGCTGGCAGCAAAGTTCAGAACCATGTTTCTGTGAATAACTTTTGAACCGTAAGTCACAGACGCTAGCTCTTGGCTGCATTCGTTTCAGCTCGTGGCAGCCAGTCTAAAAAACACAATCTTGGACTTCTCTGGATGTTTCCCAGGCGAGCTATTGGCAGCATGTTCAGAACCACTGTTTCTGAGGCTAATTCTTGAACCGTAAGTCATAGACGCTCGATCTTGGCGGCATTCGTCTCAGCGCCTGGCAATTAGTATAGAAGCACTGTTTCCCACTGTTTCTGAGGCTAATTCTTGAACCGTAAGTCATAGACGCTAGATCGTGGCGGCATTCGTCTCAGCGCCTGGCAATTAGTATAGAAGCACTGTCTTTGACTTCTCTGGATGTTTCCCAGGCGAGCTATTGACAAGTAAATCCTAGACGCTCGATCTTGGTTATTTTCGCTTTCGCGGCTGGCAGCAAAGTTCAGAACCATGTTTCTGTGAATAACTCTTGAACCGTAAGTCACAGACGCTCGCTCTTGGCTGCATTCGTTTCAGCTCGTGGCAGCCAGTCTAAAAAACACTATCTTGGACTTCTCTGGATGTTTCCCAGGCGAGCTATTGGCAGCATGTTCAGAACCACTGTTTCTGAGGCTAATTCTTGAACCGTAAGTCTTAGACGCTCGATCTTGGCGGCATTCCTCTCAGCGCCTGGCAATTAGTATAGAAGCACGGTCTTTGACTTCTCTGGATGTTTCCCAGGCGAGCTATTGACAAGTAAATCCTAGACGCTCGATCTTGGTTATTTTCGCTTTCGCGGCTGGCAGCAAAGTTCAGAACCATGTTTCTGTGAATAACTCTTGAACCGTAAGTCACAGACGCTCGCTCTTGGCTGCATTCGTTTCAGCTCGTGGCAGCCAGTCTAAAAAACACAATCTTGGACCTCTCTGGATGTTTCCCAGGAGAGCTATTTGCAGCATGTTCAGAGGCTAATTCTTGAACCGTAAGTCATAGACGCTCGATCTTGGCGGCATTCGTCTCAGCGCCTGGCAATTAGTATAGAAGCACTGTTTCCCACTGTTTCTGAGGCTAATTCTTGAACCGTAAGTCATAGACGCTAGATCGTGGCGGCATTCGTCTCAGCTCCTGGCAATTAGTATAGAAGCACTGTCTTTGACTTCTCTGGATGTTTCCCAGGCGAGCTATTGACAAGTAAATCCTAGACGCTCGATCTTGGTTATTTTCGCTTTCGCGGCTGGCAGCAAAGTTCAGAACCATGTTTCTGTGAATAACTTTTGAACCGTAAGTCACAGACGCTCGCTCTTGGCTGCATTCGTTTCAGCTCGTGGCAGCCAGTCTAAAAAACACAATCTTGGACTTCTCTGGATGTTTCCCAGGCGAGCTATTGGCAGCATGTTCAGAACCACTGTTTCTGAGGCTAATTCTTGAAACGTAAGTCATAGACGCTCGATCTTGGCGGCATTCGTCTCAGCGCCTGGCAATTAGTATAGAAGCACTGTTTCCCACTGTTTCTGATTCTAATTCTTGAACCGTAAGTCATAGACGCTAGATCGTGGCGGCATTCGTCTCAGCGCCTGGCAATTAGTATAGAAGCACTGTCTTTGACTTCTCTGGATGTTTCCCAGGCGAGCTATTGACAAGTAAATCCTAGACGCTCGATCTTGGTTATTTTCGCTTTCGCGGCTGGCAGCAAAGTTCAGAACCATGTTTCTGTGAATAACTCTTGAACCGTAAGTCACAGACGCTCGCTCTTGGCTGCATTCGTTTCAGCTCGTGGCAGCCAGTCTAAAAAACACTATCTTGGACTTCTCTGGATGTTTCCCAGGCGAGCTATTGGCAGCATGTTCAGAACCACTGTTTCTGAGGCTAATTCTTGAACCGTAAGTCTTAGACGCTCGATCTTGGCGGCATTCCTCTCAGCGCCTGGCAATTAGTATAGAAGCACGGTCTTTGACTTCTCTGGATGTTTCCCAGGCGAGCTATTGACAAGTAAATCCTAGACGCTCGATCTTGGTTATTTTCGCTTTCGCGGCTGGCAGCAAAGTTCAGAACCATGTTTCTGTGAATAACTCTTGAACCGTAAGTCACAGACGCTCGCTCTTGGCTGCATTCGTTTCAGCTCGTGGCAGCCAGTCTAAAAAACACTATCTTGGACTTCTCTGGATGTTTCCCAGGCGAGCTATTGGCAGCATGTTCAGAACCACTGTTTCTGAGGCTAATTCTTCAACCGTAAGTCTTAGACGCTCGATCTTGGCGGCATTCCTCTCAGCGCCTGGCAATTAGTATAGAAGCACGGTCTTTGACTTCTCTGGATGTTTCCCAGGCGAGCTATTGACAAGTAAATCCTAGACGCTCGATCTTGGTTATTTTCGCTTTCGCGGCTGGCAGCAAAGTTCAGAACCATGTTTCTGTGAATAACTCTTGAACCGTAAGTCACAGACGCTCGCTCTTGGCTGCATTCGTTTCAGCTCGTGGCAGCCAGTCTAAAAAACACAATCTTGGACCTCTCTGGATGTTTCCCAGGAGAGCTATTGGCAGCATGTTCAGAGGCTAATTCTTGAACCGTAAGTCATAGACGCTCGATCTTGGCGGCATTCGTCTCAGCGCCTGGCAATTAGTATAGAAGCACTGTTTCCCACTGTTTCTGAGCCTAATTCTTGAACCGTAAGTCATAGACGCTAGATCGTGGCGGCATTCGTCTCAGCGCCTGGCAATTAGTATAGAATCACTGTCTTTGACTTCTCTGGATGTTTCCCAGGCGAGCTATTGACAAGTAAATCCTAGACGCTCGATCTTGGTTATTTTCGCTTTCGCGGCTGGCAGCAAAGTTCAGAACCATGTTTCTGTGAATAACTCTTGAACCGTAAGTCACAGACGCATGGCTCTTGGCTGCATTCGTTTCAGCTCGTGGCAGCCAGTCTAAAAAACACTATCTTGGACTTCTCTGGATGTTTCCCAGGCGAGCTATTGGCAGCATGTTCAGAACCACTGTTTCTGAGGCTAATTCTTGAACCGTAAGTCATAGACGCTCGATCTTGGCGGCATTCGTCTCAGCGCCTGGCAATTAGTATAGAAGCACTGTTTCCCACTGTTTCTGAGGCTAATTCTTGAACCGTAAGTCATAGACGCTAGATCGTGGCGGCATTCGTCTCAGCTCCTGGCAATTAGTATAGAAGCACTGTCTTTGACTTCTCTCGATGTTTCCCAGGCGAGCTATTGACAAGTAAATCCTAGACGCTCGATCTTGGTTATTTTCGCTTTCGCGGCTGGCAGCAAAGTTCAGAACCATGTTTCTGTGAATAACTCTTGAACCGTAAGTCACAGACGCTCGCTCTTGGCTGCATTCGTTTCAGCTCGTGGCAGCCAGTCTAAAAAACACTATCTTGGACTTCTCTGGATGTTTCCCAGGCGAGCTATTGGCAGCATGTTCAGAACCACTGTTTCTGAGGCTAATTCTTGAACCGTAAGTCATAGACGCTCGATCTTGGCGGCATTCGTCTCAGCGCCTGGCAATTAGTATAGAAGCACTGTTTCCCACTGTTTCTGAGGCTAATTCTTGAACCGTAAGTCATAGACGCTAGATCGTGGCGGCATTCGTCTCAGCTCCTGGCAATTAGTATAGAAGCACTGTCTTTGACTTCTCTGGATGTTTCCCAGGCGAGCTATTGACAAGTAAATCCTAGACGCTCGATCTTGGTTATTTTCGCTTTCGCGGCTGGCAGCAAAGTTCAGAACCATGTTTCTGTGAATAACTTTTGAACCGTAAGTCACAGACGCTCGCTCTTGGCTGCATTCGTTTCAGCTCGTGGCAGCCAGTCTAAAAAACACAATCTTGGACTTCTCTGGATGTTTCCCAGGCGAGCTATTGGCAGCATGTTCAGAACCACTGTTTCTGAGGCTAATTCTTGAAACGTAAGTCATAGACGCTCGATCTTGGCGGCATTCGTCTCAGCGCCTGGCAATTAGTATAGAAGCACTGTTTCCCACTGTTTCTGAGGCTAATTCTTGAACCGTAAGTCATAGACGCTAGATCGTGGCGGCATTCGTCTCAGCGCCTGGCAATTAGTATAGAAGCACTGTCTTTGACTTATCTGGATGTTTCCCAGGCGAGCTATTGACAAGTAAATCCTAGACGCTCGATCTTGGTTATTTTCGCTTTCGCGGCTGGCAGCAAAGTTCAGAACCATGTTTCTGTGAATAACTTTTGAACCGTAAGTCACAGACGCTCGCTCTTGGCTGCATTCGTTTCAGCTCGTGGCAGCCAGTCTAAAAAACACAATCTTGGACTTCTCTGGATGTTTCCCAGGCGAGCTATTGGCAGCATGTTCAGAACCACTGTTTCTGAGGCTAATTCTTGAAACGTAAGTCATAGACGCTCGATCTTGGCGGCATTCGTCTCAGCGCCTGGCAATTAGTATAGAAGCACTGTCTTTGACTTCTCTGGATGTTTCCCAGGCGAGCTATTGACAAGTAAATCCTAGACGCTCGATCTTGGTTATTTTCGCTTTCGCGGCTGGCAGCAAAGTTCAGAACCATGTTTCTGTGAATAACTTTTGAACCGTAAGTCACAGACGCTCGCTCTTGGCTGCATTCGTTTCAGCTCGTGGCAGCCAGTCTAAAAAACACTATCTTGGACTTCTCTGGATGTTTCCCAGGCGAGCTATTGGCAGCATGTTCAGAACCACTGTTTCTGAGGCTAATTCTTGAACCGTGTCATAGACGCTCGATCTTGGCGGCATTCGTCTCAGCGCCTGGCAATTAGTATAGAAGCACTGTTTCCCACTGTTTCTGAGGCTAATTCTTGAACCGTAAGTCATAGACGCTAGATCTTGGCGGCATTCGTCTCAGCGCCTGGCAATTAGTATAGAAGCACTGTCTTTGACTTCTCTGGATGTTTCCCAGGCGAGCTATTGACAAGTAAATCCTAGACGCTCGATCTTGGTTATTTTCGCTTTCGCGGCTGGCAGCAAAGTTCAGAACCATGTTTCTGTGAATAACTTTTGAACCGTAAGTCACAGACGCTCGCTCTTGGCTGCATTCGTTTCAGCTCGTGGCAGCCAGTCTAAAAAACACAATCTTGGACTTCTCTGGATGTTTCCCAGGCGAGCTATTGGCAGCATGTTCAGAACCACTGTTTCTGAGGCTAATTCTTGAAACGTAAGTCATAGACGCTCGATCTTGGCGGCATTCGTCTCAGCGCCTGGCAATTAGTATAGAAGCACTGTTTCCCACTGTTTCTGAGGCTAATTCTTGAACCGTAAGTCATAGACGCTAGATCGTGGCGGCATTCGTCTCAGCGCCTGGCAATTAGTATAGAAGCACTGTCTTTGACTTATCTGGATGTTTCCCAGGCGAGCTATTGACAAGTAAATCCTAGACGCTCGATCTTGGTTATTTTCGCTTTCGCGGCTGGCAGCAAAGTTCAGAACCATGTTTCTGTGAATAACTTTTGAACCGTAAGTCACAGACGCTCGCTCTTGGCTGCATTCGTTTCAGCTCGTGGCAGCCAGTCTAAAAAACACAATCTTGAACTTCTCTGGATGTTTCCCAGGCGAGCTATTGGCAGCATGTTCAGAACCACTGTTTCTCAGGCTAATTCTTGAAACGTAAGTCATAGACGCTCGATCTTGGCGGCATTCGTCTCAGCGCCTGGCAATTAGTATAGAAGCACTGTTTCCCACTGTTTCTGAGGCTAATTCTTGAACCGTAAGTCATAGACGCTAGATCTTGGCGGTATTCGTCTCAGCGCCTGGCAATTAGTATAGAAGCACTGTCTTTGACTTCTCTGGATGTTTCCCAGGCGAGCTATTGACAAGTAAATCCTAGACGCTCGATCTTGGTTATTTTCGCTTTCGCGGCTGGCAGCAAAGTTCAGAACCATGTTTCTGTGAATAACTTTTGAACCGTAAGTCACAGACGCTCGCTCTTGGCTGCATTCGTTTCAGCTCGTGGCAGCCAGTCTAAAAAACACAATCTTGGACTTCTCTGGATGTTTCCCAGGCGAGCTATTGGCAGCATGTTCAGAACCACTGTTTCTGAGGCTAATTCTTGAAACGTAAGTCATAGACGCTCGATCTTGGCGGCATTCGTCTCAGCGCCTGGCAATTAGTATAGAAGCACTGTTTCCCACTGTTTCTGAGGCTAATTCTTGAACCGTAAGTCATAGACGCTCGATCTTGGCGGCATTCGTCTCAGCGCCTGGCAATTAGTATAGAAGAACTGTTTCCCACTGTTTCTGAGGCTAATTCTTGAACCGTAAGTCATAGACGCTAGATCGTGGCGGCATTCGTCTCAGCGCCTGGCAATTAGTATAGAAGCACTGTCTTTGACTTCTCTGGATGTTTCCCAGGCGAGCTATTGACAAGTAAATCCTAGACGCTCGATCTTGGTTATTTTCGCTTTCGCGGCTGGCAGCAAAGTTCAGAACCATGTTTCTGTGAATAACTTTTGAACCGTAAGTCACAGACGCTCGCTCTTGGCTGCATTCGTTTCAGCTCGTGGCAGCCAGTCTAAAAAACACAATCTTGGACCTCTCTGGATGTTTCCCAGGCGAGCTATTGGCAGCATGTTCAGAGGCTAATTCTTGAACCGTAAGTCATAGACGCTCGATCTTGGCGGCATTCGTCTCAGCGCCTGGCAATTAGTATAGAAGCACTGTTTCCCACTGTTTCTGAGGCTAATTCTTGAACCGTAAGTCATAGAGGCTAGATCTTGGCGGCATTCGTCTCAGCGCCTGGCAATTAGTACAGAAGCACTGTCTTTGACTTCTCTGGATGTTTCCCAGGCGAGCTATTGACAAGTAAATCCTAGACGCTCGATCTTGGTTATTTTCGCTTTCGCGGCTGGCAGCAAAGTTCAGAACCATGTTTCTGTGAATAACTTTTGAACCGTAAGTCACAGACGCTCGCTCTTGGCTGCATTCGTTTCAGCTCGTGGCAGCCAGTCTAAAAAACACAATCTTGGACTTCTCTGGATGTTTCCCAGGCGAGCTATTGGCAGCATGTTCAGAACCACTGTTTCTGAGGCTAATTCTTGAACCGTAAGTCATAGACGCTCGATCTTGGCGGCATTCGTCTCAGCGCCTGGCAATTAGTATAGAAGCACTGTTTCCCACTGTTTCTGAGGCTAATTCTTGAACCGTAAGTCATAGACGCTAGATCGTGGCGGCATTCGTCTCAGCTCCTGGCAATTAGTATAGAAGCACTGTCTTTGACTTCTCTGGATGTTTCCCAGGCGAGCTATTGACAAGTAAATCCTAGACGCTCGATCTTGGTTATTTTCGCTTTCACGGCTGGCAGCAAAGTTCAGAACCATGTTTCTGTGAATAACTCTTGAACCGTAAGTCACAGACGCTCGCTCTTGGCTGCATTCGTTTCAGCTCGTGGCAGCCAGTCTAAAAAAACACTATCTTGGACTTCTCTGGATGTTTCCCAGGCGAGCTATTGGCAGCATGTTCAGAACCACTGTTTCTGAGGCTAATTCTTGAACCGTAAGTCTTAGACGCTCGATCTTGGCGGCATTCGTCTCAGCGCCTGGCAATTAGTATAGAAGCACGGTCTTTGACTTCTCTGGATGTTTCCCAGGCGAGCTATTGACAAGTAAATCCTAGACGCTCGATCTTGGTTATTTTCGCTTTCGCGGCTGGCAGCAAAGTTCAGAACCATGTTTCTGTGAATAACTCTTGAACCGTAAGTCACAGACGCTCGCTCTTGGCTGCATTCGTTTCAGCTCGTGGCAGCCAGTCTAAAAAACACTATCTTGGACTTCTCTGGATGTTTCCCAGGCGAGCTATTGGCAGCATGTTCAGAACCACTGTTTCTGAGGCTAATTCTTGAACCGTAAGTCATAGACGCTCGATCTTGGCGGCATTCGTCTCAGCGCCTGGCAATTAGTATAGAAGCACTGTTTCCCACTGTTTCTGAGGCTAATTCTTGAACCGTAAGTCATAGACGCTAGATCGTGGCGGCATTCGTCTCAGCTCCTGGCAATTAGTATAGAAGCACTGTCTTTGACTTCTCTGGATGTTTCCCAGGCGAGCTATTGACAAGTAAATCCTAGACGCTCGATCTTGGTTATTTTCGCTTTCGCGGCTGGCAGCAAAGTTCAGAACCATGTTTCTGTGAATAACTTTTGAACCGTAAGTCACAGACGCTCGCTCTTGGCTGCATTCGTTTCAGCTCGTGGCAGCCAGTCTAAAAAACACAATCTTGGACTTCTCTGGATGTTTCCCAGGCGAGCTATTGGCAGCATGTTCAGAACCACTGTTTCTGAGGCTAATTCTTGAAACGTAAGTCATAGACGCTCGATCTTGGCGGCATTCGTCTCAGCGCCTGGCAATTAGTATAGAAGCACTGTTTCCCACTGTTTCTGAGGCTAATTCTTGAACCGTAAGTCATAGACGCTAGATCGTGGCGGCATTCGTCTCAGCGCCTGGCAATTAGTATAGAAGCACTGTCTTTGACTTATCTGGATGTTTCCCAGGCGAGCTATTGACAAGTAAATCCTAGACACTCGATCTTGGTTATTTTCGCTTTCGCGGCTGGCAGCAAAGTTCAGCACCATGTTTCTGTGAATAACTTTTGAACCGTAAGTCACAGACGCTCGCTCTTGGCTGCATTCGTTTCAGCTCGTGGCAGCCAGTCTAAAAAACACAATCTTGAACTTCTCTGGATGTTTCCCAGGCGAGCTATTGGCAGCATGTTCAGAACCACTGTTTCTGAGGCTAATTCTTGAAACGTAAGTCATAGACGCTCGATCTTGGCGGCATTCGTCTCAGCGCCTGGCAATTAGTATAGAAGCACTGTTTCCCACTGTTTCTGAGGCTAATTCTTGAACCGTAAGTCATAGACGCTAGATCTTGGCGGCATTCGTCTCAGCGCCTGGCAAATAGTATAGAAGCACTGTCTTTGACTTCTCTGGATGTTTCCCAGGCGAGCTATTGACAAGTAAATCCTAGACGCTCGATCTTGGTTATTTTCGCTTTCGCGGCTGGCAGCAAAGTTCAGAACCATGTTTCTGTGAATAACTTTTGAACCGTAAGTCACAGACGCTCGCTCTTGGCTGCATTCGTTTCAGCTCGTGGCAGCCAGTCTAAAAAACACAATCTTGGACTTCTCTGGATGTTTCCCAGGCGAGCTATTGGCAGCATGTTCAGAACCACTGTTTCTGAGGCTAATTCTTGAAACGTAAGTCATAGACGCTCGATCTTGGCGGCATTCGTCTCAGCGCCTGGCAATTAGTATAGAAGCACTGTTTCCCACTGTTTCTGAGGCTAATTCTTGAACCGTAAGTCATAAACGCTCGATCTTGGCGGCATTCGTCTCAGCGCCTGGCAATTAGTATAGAAGCACTGTTTCCCACTGTTTCTGAGGCTAATTCTTGAACCGTAAGTCATAGACGCTAGATCGTGGCGGCATTCGTCTCAGCGCCTGGCAATTAGTATAGAAGCACTGTCTTTGACTTCTCTGGATGTTTCCCAGGCGAGCTATTGACAAGTAAATCCTAGACGCTCGATCTTGGTTATTTTCGCTTTCGCGGCTGGCAGCAAAGTTCAGAACCATGTTTCTGTGAATAACTTTTGAACCGTAAGTCACAGACGCTCGCTCTTGGCTGCATTCGTTTCAGCTCGTGGCAGCCAGTCTAAAAAACACAATCTTGGACTTCTCTGGATGTTTCCCAGGCGAGCTATTGGCAGCATGTTCAGAACCACTGTTTCTGAGGCTAATTCTTGAAACGTAAGTCATAGACGCTCGATCTTGGCGGCATTCGTCTCAGCGCCTGGCAATTAGTATAGAAGCACTGTTTCCCACTGTTTCTGAGGCTAATTCTTGAACCGTAAGTCATAGACGCTAGATCTTGGCGGCATTCGTCTCAGCGCCTGGCAATTAGTATAGAAGCACTGTCTTTGACTTCTCTGGATGTTTCCCAGGCGAGCTATTGACAAGTAAATCCTAGACGCTCGATCTTGGTTATTTTCGCTTTCGCGGCTGGCAGCAAAGTTCAGAACCATGTTTCTGTGAATAACTTTTGAACCGTAAGTCACAGACGCTCGCTCTTGGCTGCATTCGTTTCAGCTCGTGGCAGCCAGTCTAAAAAACACTATCTTGGACTTCTCTGGATGTTTCCCAGGCGAGCTATTGGCAGCATGTTCAGAACCACTGTTTCTGAGGCTAATTCTTGAACCGTAAGTCATAGACGCTCGATCTTGGCGGCATTCGTCTCAGCGCCTGGCAATTAGTATAGAAGCACTGTCTTTGACTTCTCTGGATGTTTCCCAGGCGAGCTATTGACAAGTAAATCCTAGACGCTCGATGTTGGTTATTTTCGCTTTCGCGGCTGGCAGCAAAGTTCAGAACCATGTTTCTGTGAATAACTTTTGAACCGTAAGTCACAGACGCTCGCTCTTGGCTGCATTCGTTTCAGCTCGTGGCAGCCAGTCTAAAAAACACAATCTTGAACTTCTCTGGATGTTTCCCAGGCGAGCTATTGGCAGCATGTTCAGAACCACTGTTTCTGAGGCTAATTCTTGAAACGTAAGTCATAGACGCTCGATCTTGGCGGCATTCGTCTCAGCGCCTGGCAATTAGTATAGAAGCACTGTTTCCCACTGTTTCTGAGGCTAATTCTTGAACCGTAAGTCATAGACGCTAGATCTTGGCGGCATTCGTCTCAGCGCCTGGCAAATAGTATAGAAGCACTGTCTTTGACTTCTCTGGATGTTTCCCAGGCGAGCTATTGACAAGTAAATCCTAGACGCTCGATCTTGGTTATTTTCGCTTTCGCGGCTGGCAGCAAAGTTCAGAACCATGTTTCTGTGAATAACTTTTGAACCGTAAGTCACAGACGCTCGCTCTTGGCTGCATTCGTTTCAGCTCGTGGCAGCCAGTCTAAAAAACACAATCTTGGACTTCTCTGGATGTTTCCCAGGCGAGCTATTGGCAGCATGTTCAGAACCACTGTTTCTGAGGCTAATTCTTGAAACGTAAGTCATAGACGCTCGATCTTGGCGGCATTCGTCTCAGCGCCTGGCAATTAGTATAGAAGCACTGTTTCCCACTGTTTCTGAGGCTAATTCTTGAACCGTAAGTCATAAACGCTCGATCTTGGCGGCATTCGTCTCAGCGCCTGGCAATTAGTATAGAAGCACTGTTTCCCACTGTTTCTGAGGCTAATTCTTGAACCGTAAGTCATAGACGCTAGATCGTGGCGGCATTCGTCTCAGCGCCTGGCAATTAGTATAGAAGCACTGTCTTTGACTTCTCTGGATGTTTCCCAGGCGAGCTATTGACAAGTAAATCCTAGACGCTCGATCTTGGTTATTTTCGCTTTCGCGGCTGGCAGCAAAGTTCAGAACCATGTTTCTGTGAATAACTTTTGAACCGTAAGTCACAGACGCTCGCTCTTGGCTGCATTCGTTTCAGCTCGTGGCAGCCAGTCTAAAAAACACAATCTTGGACTTCTCTGGATGTTTCCCAGGCGAGCTATTGGCAGCATGTTCAGAACCACTGTTTCTGAGGCTAATTCTTGAAACGTAAGTCATAGACGCTCGATCTTGGCGGCATTCGTCTCAGCGCCTGGCAATTAGTATAGAAGCACTGTTTCCCACTGTTTCTGAGGCTAATTCTTGAACCGTAAGTCATAGACGCTAGATCTTGGCGGCATTCGTCTCAGCGCCTGGCAATTAGTATAGAAGCACCGTCTTTGACTTCTCTGGATGTTTCCCAGGCGAGCTATTGACAAGTAAATCCTAGACGCTCGATCTTGGTTATTTTCGCTTTCGCGGCTGGCAGCAAAGTTCAGAACCATGTTTCTGTGAATAACTTTTGAACCGTAAGTCACAGACGCTCGCTCTTGGCTGCATTCGTTTCAGCTCGTGGCAGCCAGTCTAAAAAACACTATCTTGGACTTCTCTGGATGTTTCCCAGGCGAGCTATTGGCAGCATGTTCAGAACCACTGTTTCTGAGGCTAATTCTTGAACCGTGTCATAGACGCTCGATCTTGGCGGCATTCGTCTCAGCGCCTGGCAATTAGTATAGAAGCACTGTTTCCCACTGTTTCTGAGGCTAATTCTTGAACCGTAAGTCATAGACGCTAGATCTTGGCGGCATTCGTCTCAGCGCCTGGCAATTAGTATAGAAGCACTGTCTTTGACTTCTCTGGATGTTTCCCAGGCGAGCTATTGACAAGTAAATCCTAGACGCTCGATCTTGGTTATTTTCGCTTTCGCGGCTGGCAGCAAAGTTCAGAACCATGTTTCTGTGAATAACTTTTGAACCGTAAGTCACAGACGCTCGCTCTTGGCTGCATTCGTTTCAGCTCGTGGCAGCCAGTCTAAAAAACACAATCTTGGACTTCTCTGGATGTTTCCCAGGCGAGCTATTGGCAGCATGTTCAGAACCACTGTTTCTGAGGCTAATTCTTGAACCGTAAGTCATAGACGCTCGATCTTGGCGGCATTCGTCTCAGCGCCTGGCAATTAGTATAGAAGCACCATTTCCCACTGTTTCTGAGGCTAATTCTTGAACCGTAAGTCATAGACGCTAGATCTTGGCGGCATTCGTCTCAGCGCCTGGCAATTAGTATAGAAGCACTGTTTCCCACTGTTTCTGAGGCTAATTCTTGAACCGTAAGTCATAGACGCTAGATCTTGGCGGCATTCGTCTCAGCGCCTGGCAATTAGTATAGAAGCACTGTCTTTGACTTCTCTGGATGTTTCCCAGGCGAGCTATTGACAAGTAAATCCTAGACGCTCGATCTTGGTTATTTTCGCTTTCGCGGCTGGCAGCAAAGTTCAGAACCATGTTTCTGTGAATAACTTTTGAACCGTAAGTCACAGACGCTCGCTCTTGGCTGCATTCGTTTCAGCTCGTGGCAGCCAGTCTAAAAAAACACAATCTTGGACTTCTCTGGATGTTTCCCAGGCGAGCTATTGGCAGCATGTTCAGAACCACTGTTTCTGAGGCTAATTCTTGAAACGTAAGTCATAGACGCTCGATCTTGGCGGCATTCGTCTCAGCGCCTGGCAATTAGTATAGAAGCACTGTTTCCCACTGTTTCTGAGGCTAATTCTTGAACCGTAAGTCATAGACGCTCGATCTTGGCGGCATTCGTCTCAGCGCCTGGCAATTAGTATAGAAGCACTGTTTCCCACTGTTTCTGAGGCTAATTCTTGAACCGTAAGTCATAGACGCTAGATCGTGGCGGCATTCGTCTCAGCGCCTGGCAATTAGTATAGAAGCACTGTCTTTGACTTCTCTGGATGTTTCCCAGGCGAGCTATTGACAAGTTAATCCTAGACGCTCGATCTTGGTTATTTTCGCTTTCGCGGCTGGCAGCAAAGTTCAGAACCATGTTTCTGTGAATAACTTTTGAACCGTAAGTCACAGACGCTCGCTCTTGGCTGCATTCGTTTCAGCTCGTGGCAGCCAGTCTAAAAAACACAATCTTGGACTTCTCTGGATGTTTCCCAGGCGAGCTATTGGCAGCATGTTCAGAACCACTGTTTCTGAGGCTAATTCTTGAAACGTAAGTCATAGACGCTCGATCTTGGCGGCATTCGTCTCAGCGCCTGGCAATTAGTATAGAAGCACTGTTTCCCACTGTTTCTGAGGCTAATTCTTGAACCGTAAGTCATAGACGCTAGATCTTGGCGGCATTCGTCTCAGCGCCTGGCAATTAGTATAGAAGCACTGTCTTTGACTTCTCTGGATGTTTCCCAGGCGAGCTATTGACAAGTAAATCCTAGACGCTCGATCTTGGTTATTTTCGCTTTCGCGGCTGGCAGCAAAGTTCAGAACCATGTTTCTGTGAATAACTCTTGAACCGTAAGTCACAGACGCTCGCTCTTGGCTGCATTCGTTTCAGCTCGTGGCAGCCAGTCTAAAAAACACAATCTTGGACTTCTCTGGATGTTTCCCAGGCGAGCTATTGGCAGCATATTCAGAACCACTGTTTCTGAGGCTAATTCTTGAACCGTAAGTCATAGACGCTCGATCTTGGCGGCATTCGTCTCAGCGCCTGGCAATTAGTATAGAAGCACTGTTTCCCACTGTTTCTGAGGCTAATTCTTGAACCGTAAGTCATAGACGCTAGATCTTGGCGGCATTCGTCTCAGCGCCTGGCAATTAGTATAGAAGCACTGTCTTTGACTTCTCTGGATGTTTCCCAGGCGAGCTATTGACAAGTAAATCCTAGACGCTCGATCTTGGTTATTTTCGCTTTCGCGGCTGGCAGCAAAGTTCAGAACCATGTTTCTGTGAATAACTCTTGAACCGTAAGTCACAGACGCTCGCTCTTGACTGCATTCGTTTCAGCTCGTGGCAGCCAGTCTAAAAAACACAATCTTGGACTTCTCTGGATGTTTCCCAGGCGAGCTATTGGCAGCATATTCAGAACCACTGTTTCTGAGGCTAATTCTTGAACCGTGTCATAGACGCTCGATCTTGGCGGCATTCGTCTCAGCGCCTGGCAATTAGTATAGAAGCACTGTTTCCCACTGTTTCTGAGGCTAATTCTTGAACCGTAAGTCATAGACGCTAGATCTTGGCGGCATTCGTCTCAGCGCCTGGCAATTAGTATAGAAGCACTGTCTTTGACTTCTCTGGATGTTTCCCAGGCGAGCTATTGACAAGTAAATCCTAGACGCTCGATCTTGGTTATTTTCGCTTTCGCGGCTGGCAGCAAAGTTCAGAACCATGTTTCTGTGAATAACTTTTGAACCGTAAGTCACAGACGCTCGCTCTTGGCTGCATTCGTTTCAGCTCGTGGCAGCCAGTCTAAAAAACACAATCTTGGACTTCTCTGGATGTTTCCCAGGCGAGCTATTGGCAGCATATTCAGAACCACTGTTTCTGAGGCTAATTCTTGAACCGTGTCATAGACGCTCGATCTTGGCGGCATTCGTCTCAGCGCCTGGCAATTAGTATAGAAGCACTGTTTCCCACTGTTTCTGAGGCTAATTCTTGAACCGTAAGTCATAGACGCTAGATCTTGGCGGCATTCGTCTCAGCGCCTGGCAATTAGTATAGAAGCACTGTCTTTGACTTCTCTGGATGTTTCCCAGGCGAGCTATTGACAAGTAAATCCTAGACGCTCGATCTTGGTTATTTTCGCTTTCGCGGCTGGCAGCAAAGTTCAGAACCATGTTTCTGTGAATAACTTTTGAACCGTAAGTCACAGACGCTCGCTCTTGGCTGCATTCGTTTCAGCTCGTGGCAGCCAGTCTAAAAAACACAATCTTGGACTTCTCTGGATGTTTCCCAGGCGAGCTATTGGCAGCATGTTCAGAACCACTGTTTCTGAGGCTAATTCTTGAACCGTAAGTCATAGACGCTCGATCTTGGCGGCATTCGTCTCAGCGCCTGGCAATTAGTATAGAAGCACCATTTCCCACTGTTTCTGAGGCTAATTCTTGAACCGTAAGTCATAGACGCTAGATCTTGGCGGCATTCGTCTCAGCGCCTGGCAATTAGTATAGAAGCACTGTTTCCCACTGTTTCTGAGGCTAATTCTTGAACCGTAAGTCATAGACGCTAGATCTTGGCGGCATTCGTCTCAGCGCCTGGCAATTAGTATAGAAGCACTGTCTTTGACTTCTCTGGATGTTTCCCAGGCGAGCTATTGACAAGTAAATCCTAGACGCTCGATCTTGGTTATTTTCGCTTTCGCGGCTGGCAGCAAAGTTCAGAACCATGTTTCTGTGAATAACTTTTGAACCGTAAGTCACAGACGCTCGCTCTTGGCTGCATTCGTTTCAGCTCGTGGCAGCCAGTCTAAAAAAACACAATCTTGGACTTCTCTGGATGTTTCCCAGGCGAGCTATTGGCAGCATGTTCAGAACCACTGTTTCTGAGGCTAATTCTTGAAACGTAAGTCATAGACGCTCGATCTTGGCGGCATTCGTCTCAGCGCCTGGCAATTAGTATAGAAGCACTGTTTCCCACTGTTTCTGAGGCTAATTCTTGAACCGTAAGTCATAGACGCTCGATCTTGGCGGCATTCGTCTCAGCGCCTGGCAATTAGTATAGAAGCACTGTTTCCCACTGTTTCTGAGGCTAATTCTTGAACCGTAAGTCATAGACGCTAGATCGTGGCGGCATTCGTCTCAGCGCCTGGCAATTAGTATAGAAGCACTGTCTTTGACTTCTCTGGATGTTTCCCAGGCGAGCTATTGACAAGTTAATCCTAGACGCTCGATCTTGGTTATTTTCGCTTTCGCGGCTGGCAGCAAAGTTCAGAACCATGTTTCTGTGAATAACTTTTGAACCGTAAGTCACAGACGCTCGCTCTTGGCTGCATTCGTTTCAGCTCGTGGCAGCCAGTCTAAAAAACACAATCTTGGACTTCTCTGGATGTTTCCCAGGCGAGCTATTGGCAGCATGTTCAGAACCACTGTTTCTGAGGCTAATTCTTGAAACGTAAGTCATAGACGCTCGATCTTGGCGGCATTCGTCTCAGCGCCTGGCAATTAGTATAGAAGCACTGTTTCCCACTGTTTCTGAGGCTAATTCTTGAACCGTAAGTCATAGACGCTAGATCTTGGCGGCATTCGTCTCAGCGCCTGGCAATTAGTATAGAAGCACTGTCTTTGACTTCTCTGGATGTTTCCCAGGCGAGCTATTGACAAGTAAATCCTAGACGCTCGATCTTGGTTATTTTCGCTTTCGCGGCTGGCAGCAAAGTTCAGAACCATGTTTCTGTGAATAACTCTTGAACCGTAAGTCACAGACGCTCGCTCTTGGCTGCATTCGTTTCAGCTCGTGGCAGCCAGTCTAAAAAACACAATCTTGGACTTCTCTGGATGTTTCCCAGGCGAGCTATTGGCAGCATATTCAGAACCACTGTTTCTGAGGCTAATTCTTGAACCGTAAGTCATAGACGCTCGATCTTGGCGGCATTCGTCTCAGCGCCTGGCAATTAGTATAGAAGCACTGTTTCCCACTGTTTCTGAGGCTAATTCTTGAACCGTAAGTCATAGACGCTAGATCTTGGCGGCATTCGTCTCAGCGCCTGGCAATTAGTATAGAAGCACTGTCTTTGACTTCTCTGGATGTTTCCCAGGCGAGCTATTGACAAGTAAATCCTAGACGCTCGATCTTGGTTATTTTCGCTTTCGCGGCTGGCAGCAAAGTTCAGAACCATGTTTCTGTGAATAACTCTTGAACCGTAAGTCACAGACGCTCGCTCTTGACTGCATTCGTTTCAGCTCGTGGCAGCCAGTCTAAAAAACACAATCTTGGACTTCTCTGGATGTTTCCCAGGCGAGCTATTGGCAGCATATTCAGAACCACTGTTTCTGAGGCTAATTCTTGAACCGTGTCATAGACGCTCGATCTTGGCGGCATTCGTCTCAGCGCCTGGCAATTAGTATAGAAGCACTGTTTCCCACTGTTTCTGAGGCTAATTCTTGAACCGTAAGTCATAGACGCTAGATCTTGGCGGCATTCGTCTCAGCGCCTGGCAATTAGTATAGAAGCACTGTCTTTGACTTCTCTGGATGTTTCCCAGGCGAGCTATTGACAAGTAAATCCTAGACGCTCGATCTTGGTTATTTTCGCTTTCGCGGCTGGCAGCAAAGTTCAGAACCATGTTTCTGTGAATAACTTTTGAACCGTAAGTCACAGACGCTCGCTCTTGGCTGCATTCGTTTCAGCTCGTGGCAGCCAGTCTAAAAAACACAATCTTGGACTTCTCTGGATGTTTCCCAGGCGAGCTATTGGCAGCATATTCAGAACCACTGTTTCTGAGGCTAATTCTTGAACCGTGTCATAGACGCTCGATCTTGGCGGCATTCGTCTCAGCGCCTGGCAATTAGTATAGAAGCACTGTTTCCCACTGTTTCTGAGGCTAATTCTTGAACCGTAAGTCATAGACGCTAGATCTTGGCGGCATTCGTCTCAGCGCCTGGCAATTAGTATAGAAGCACTGTCTTTGACTTCTCTGGATGTTTCCCAGGCGAGCTATTGACAAGTAAATCCTAGACGCTCGATCTTGGTTATTTTCGCTTTCGCGGCTGGCAGCAAAGTTCAGAACCATGTTTCTGTGAATAACTTTTGAACCGTAAGTCACAGACGCTCGCTCTTGGCTGCATTCGTTTCAGCTCGTGGCAGCCAGTCTAAAAAACACAATCTTGGACTTCTCTGGATGTTTCCCAGGCGAGCTATTGGCAGCATGTTCAGAACCAATGTTTCTGAGGCTAATTCTTGAACCGTAAGTCATAGACGCTCGATCTTGGCGGCATTCGTCTCAGCGCCTGGCAATTAGTATAGAAGCACTGTTTCCCACTGTTTCTGAGGCTAATTCTTGAACCGTAAGTCATAGACGCTAGATCGTGGCGGCATTCGTCTCAGCGCCTGGCAATTAGTATAGAAGCACTGTCTTTGACTTCTCTGGATGTTTCCCAGGCGAGCTATTGACAAGTAAATCCTAGACGCTCGATCTTGGTTATTTTCGCTTTCGCGGCTGGCAGCAAAGTTCAGAACCATGTTTCTGTGAATAACTCTTGAACCGTAAGTCACAGACGCTCGCTCTTGGCTGCATTCGTTTCAGCTCGTGGCAGCCAGTCTAAAAAACACTATCTTGGACTTCTCTGGATGTTTCCCAGACGAGCTATTGGCAGCATGTTCAGAACCACTGTTTCTGAGGCTAATTCTTGAACCGTAAGTCTTAGACGCTCGATCTTGGCGGCATTCGTCTCAGCGCCTGGCAATTAGTATAGAAGCACGGTCTTTGACTTCTCTGGATGTTTCCCAGGCGAGCTATTGACAAGTAAATCCTAGACGCTCGATCTTGGTTATTTTCGCTTTCGCGGCTGGCAGCAAAGTTCAGAACCATGTTTCTGTGAATAACTCTTGAACCGTAAGTCACAGACGCTCGCTCTTGGCCGCATTCGTTTCAGCTCGTGGCAGCCAGTCTAAAAAACACAATCTTGGACCTCTCTGGATGTTTCCCAGGAGAGCTATTGGCAGCATGTTCAGAGGCTAATTCTTGAACCGTAAGTCATAGACGCTCGATCTTGGCGGCATTCGTCTCAGCGCCTGGCAATTAGTATAGAAGCACTGTTTCCCACTGTTTCTGAGGCTAATTCTTGAACCGTAAGTCATAGACGCTAGATCGTGGCGGCATTCGTCTCAGCGCCTGGCAATTAGTATAGAAGCACTGTCTTTGACTTCTCTGGATGTTTCCCAGGCGAGCTATTGACAAGTAAATCCTAGACGCTCGATCTTGGTTATTTTCGCTTTCGCGGCTGGCAGCAAAGTTCAGAACCATGTTTCTGTGAATAACTTTTGAACCGTAAGTCACAGACGCTCGCTCTTGGCTGCATTCGTTTCAGCTCGTGGCAGCCAGTCTAAAAAACACAATCTTGGACTTCTCTGGATGTTTCCCAGGCGAGCTATTGGCAGCATGTTCAGAACCACTGTTTCTGAGGCTAATTCTTGAAACGTAAGTCATAGACGCTCGATCTTGGCGGCATTCGTCTCAGCGCCTGGCAATTAGTATAGAAGCACTGTTTCCCACTGTTTCTGAGGCTAATTCTTGAACCGTAAGCCATAGACGCTAGATCTTGGCGGCATTCGTCTCAGCGCCTGGCAATTAGTATAGAAGCACTGTCTTTGACTTCTCTGGATGTTTCCCAGGCGAGCTATTGACAAGTAAATCCTAGACGCTCGATCTTGGTTATTTTCGCTTTCGCGGCTGGCAGCAAAGTTCAGAACCATGTTTCTGTGAATAACTTTTGAACCGTAAGTCACAGACGCTCGCTCTTGGCTGCATTCGTTTCAGCTCGTGGCAGCCAGTCTAAAAAACACTATCTTGGACTTCTCTGGATGTTTCCCAGGCGAGCTATTGGCAGCATGTTCAGAACCACTGTTTCTGAGGCTAATTCTTGAACCGTAAGTCATAGACGCTCGATCTTGGCGGCATTCGTCTCAGCGCCTGGCAATTAGTATAGAAGCACTGTCTTTGACTTCTCTGGATGTTTCCCAGGCGAGCTATTGACAAGTAAATCCTAGACGCTCGATGTTGGTTATTTTCGCTTTCGCGGCTGGCAGCAAAGTTCAGAACCATGTTTCTGTGAATAACTTTTGAACCGTAAGTCACAGACGCTCGCTCTTGGCTGCATTCGTTTCAGCTCGTGGCAGCCAGTCTAAAAAACACAATCTTGAACTTCTCTGGATGTTTCCCAGGCGAGCTATTGGCAGCATGTTCAGAACCACTGTTTCTGAGGCTAATTCTTGAAACGTAAGTCATAGACGCTCGATCTTGGCGGCATTCGTCTCAGCGCCTGGCAATTAGTATAGAAGCACTGTTTCCCACTGTTTCTGAGGCTAATTCTTGAACCGTAAGTCATAGACGCTAGATCTTGGCGGCATTCGTCTCAGCGCCTGGCAAATAGTATAGAAGCACTGTCTTTGACTTCTCTGGATGTTTCCCAGGCGAGCTATTGACAAGTAAATCCTAGACGCTCGATCTTGGTTATTTTCGCTTTCGCGGCTGGCAGCAAAGTTCAGAACCATGTTTCTGTGAATAACTTTTGAACCGTAAGTCACAGACGCTCGCTCTTGGCTGCATTCGTTTCAGCTCGTGGCAGCCAGTCTAAAAAACACAATCTTGGACTTCTCTGGATGTTTCCCAGGCGAGCTATTGGCAGCATGTTCAGAACCACTGTTTCTGAGGCTAATTCTTGAAACGTAAGTCATAGACGCTCGATCTTGGCGGCATTCGTCTCAGCGCCTGGCAATTAGTATAGAAGCACTGTTTCCCACTGTTTCTGAGGCTAATTCTTGAACCGTAAGTCATAAACGCTCGATCTTGGCGGCATTCGTCTCAGCGCCTGGCAATTAGTATAGAAGCACTGTTTCCCACTGTTTCTGAGGCTAATTCTTGAACCGTAAGTCATAGACGCTAGATCGTGGCGGCATTCGTCTCAGCGCCTGGCAATTAGTATAGAAGCACTGTCTTTGACTTCTCTGGATGTTTCCCAGGCGAGCTATTGACAAGTAAATCCTAGACGCTCGATCTTGGTTATTTTCGCTTTCGCGGCTGGCAGCAAAGTTCAGAACCATGTTTCTGTGAATAACTTTTGAACCGTAAGTCACAGACGCTCGCTCTTGGCTGCATTCGTTTCAGCTCGTGGCAGCCAGTCTAAAAAACACAATCTTGGACTTCTCTGGATGTTTCCCAGGCGAGCTATTGGCAGCATGTTCAGAACCACTGTTTCTGAGGCTAATTCTTGAAACGTAAGTCATAGACGCTCGATCTTGGCGGCATTCGTCTCAGCGCCTGGCAATTAGTATAGAAGCACTGTTTCCCACTGTTTCTGAGGCTAATTCTTGAACCGTAAGTCATAGACGCTAGATCTTGGCGGCATTCGTCTCAGCGCCTGGCAATTAGTATAGAAGCACCGTCTTTGACTTCTCTGGATGTTTCCCAGGCGAGCTATTGACAAGTAAATCCTAGACGCTCGATCTTGGTTATTTTCGCTTTCGCGGCTGGCAGCAAAGTTCAGAACCATGTTTCTGTGAATAACTTTTGAACCGTAAGTCACAGACGCTCGCTCTTGGCTGCATTCGTTTCAGCTCGTGGCAGCCAGTCTAAAAAACACTATCTTGGACTTCTCTGGATGTTTCCCAGGCGAGCTATTGGCAGCATGTTCAGAACCACTGTTTCTGAGGCTAATTCTTGAACCGTGTCATAGACGCTCGATCTTGGCGGCATTCGTCTCAGCGCCTGGCAATTAGTATAGAAGCACTGTTTCCCACTGTTTCTGAGGCTAATTCTTGAACCGTAAGTCATAGACGCTAGATCTTGGCGGCATTCGTCTCAGCGCCTGGCAAATAGTATAGAAGCACTGTCTTTGACTTCTCTGGATGTTTCCCAGGCGAGCTATTGACAAGTAAATCCTAGACGCTCGATCTTGGTTATTTTCGCTTTCGCGGCTGGCAGCAAAGTTCAGAACCATGTTTCTGTGAATAACTTTTGAACCGTAAGTCACAGACGCTCGCTCTTGGCTGCATTCGTTTCAGCTCGTGGCAGCCAGTCTAAAAAACACAATCTTGGACTTCTCTGGATGTTTCCCAGGCGAGCTATTGGCAGCATGTTCAGAACCACTGTTTCTGAGGCTAATTCTTGAAACGTAAGTCATAGACGCTCGATCTTGGCGGCATTCGTCTCAGCGCCTGGCAATTAGTATAGAAGCACTGTTTCCCACTGTTTCTGAGGCTAATTCTTGAACCGTAAGTCATAAACGCTCGATCTTGGCGGCATTCGTCTCAGCGCCTGGCAATTAGTATAGAAGCACTGTTTCCCACTGTTTCTGAGGCTAATTCTTGAACCGTAAGTCATAGACGCTAGATCGTGGCGGCATTCGTCTCAGCGCCTGGCAATTAGTATAGAAGCACTGTCTTTGACTTCTCTGGATGTTTCCCAGGCGAGCTATTGACAAGTAAATCCTAGACGCTCGATCTTGGTTATTTTCGCTTTCGCGGCTGGCAGCAAAGTTCAGAACCATGTTTCTGTGAATAACTTTTGAACCGTAAGTCACAGACGCTCGCTCTTGGCTGCATTCGTTTCAGCTCGTGGCAGCCAGTCTAAAAAACACAATCTTGGACTTCTCTGGATGTTTCCCAGGCGAGCTATTGGCAGCATGTTCAGAACCACTGTTTCTGAGGCTAATTCTTGAAACGTAAGTCATAGACGCTCGATCTTGGCGGCATTCGTCTCAGCGCCTGGCAATTAGTATAGAAGCACTGTTTCCCACTGTTTCTGAGGCTAATTCTTGAACCGTAAGTCATAGACGCTAGATCTTGGCGGCATTCGTCTCAGCGCCTGGCAATTAGTATAGAAGCACCGTCTTTGACTTCTCTGGATGTTTCCCAGGCGAGCTATTGACAAGTAAATCCTAGACGCTCGATCTTGGTTATTTTCGCTTTCGCGGCTGGCAGCAAAGTTCAGAACCATGTTTCTGTGAATAACTTTTGAACCGTAAGTCACAGACGCTCGCTCTTGGCTGCATTCGTTTCAGCTCGTGGCAGCCAGTCTAAAAAACACTATCTTGGACTTCTCTGGATGTTTCCCAGGCGAGCTATTGGCAGCATGTTCAGAACCACTGTTTCTGAGGCTAATTCTTGAACCGTGTCATAGACGCTCGATCTTGGCGGCATTCGTCTCAGCGCCTGGCAATTAGTATAGAAGCACTGTTTCCCACTGTTTCTGAGGCTAATTCTTGAACCGTAAGTCATAGACGCTAGATCTTGGCGGCATTCGTCTCAGCGCCTGGCAATTAGTATAGAAGCACTGTCTTTGACTTCTCTGGATGTTTCCCAGGCGAGCTATTGACAAGTAAATCCTAGACGCTCGATCTTGGTTATTTTCGCTTTCGCGGCTGGCAGCAAAGTTCAGAACCATGTTTCTGTGAATAACTTTTGAACCGTAAGTCACAGACGCTCGCTCTTGGCTGCATTCGTTTCAGCTCGTGGCAGCCAGTCTAAAAAACACAATCTTGGACTTCTCTGGATGTTTCCCAGGCGAGCTATTGGCAGCATGTTCAGAACCACTGTTTCTGAGGCTAATTCTTGAACCGTAAGTCATAGACGCTCGATCTTGGCGGCATTCGTCTCAGCGCCTGGCAATTAGTATAGAAGCACCATTTCCCACTGTTTCTGAGGCTAATTCTTGAACCGTAAGTCATAGACGCTAGATCTTGGCGGCATTCGTCTCAGCGCCTGGCAATTAGTATAGAAGCACTGTTTCCCACTGTTTCTGAGGCTAATTCTTGAACCGTAAGTCATAGACGCTAGATCTTGGCGGCATTCGTCTCAGCGCCTGGCAATTAGTATAGAAGCACTGTCTTTGACTTCTCTGGATGTTTCCCAGGCGAGCTATTGACAAGTAAATCCTAGACGCTCGATCTTGGTTATTTTCGCTTTCGCGGCTGGCAGCAAAGTTCAGAACCATGTTTCTGTGAATAACTTTTGAACCGTTAGTCACAGACGCTCGCTCTTGGCTGCATTCGTTTCAGCTCGTGGCAGCCAGTCTAAAAAACACAATCTTGGACTTCTCTGGATGTTTCCCAGGCGAGCTATTGGCAGCATGTTCAGAACCACTGTTTCTGATGCTAATTCTTGAACCGTAAGTCATAGACGCTCGATCTTGGCGGCATTCGTCTCAGCGCCTGGCAATTAGTATAGAAGCACTATTTCCCACTGTTTCTGAGGCTAATTCTTGAACCGTGTCATAGACGCTCGATCTTGGCGGCATTCGTCTCAGCGCCTGGCAATTAGTATAGAAGCACTGTTTCCCACTGTTTCTGAGGCTAATTCTTGAACCGTAAGTCATAGACGCTAGATCTTGGCGGCATTCGTCTCAGCGCCTGGCAATTAGTATAGAAGCACTGTCTTTGACTTCTCTGGATGTTTCCCAGGCGAGCTATTGACAAGTAAATCCTAGACGCTCGATCTTGGTTATTTTCGCTTTCGCGGCTGGCAGCAAAGTTCAGAACCATGTTTCTGTGAATAACTTTTGAACCGTAAGTCACAGACGCTCGCTCTTGGCTGCATTCGTTTCAGCTCGTGGCAGCCAGTCTAAAAAACACAATCTTGGACTTCTCTGGATGTTTCCCAGGCGAGCTATTGGCAGCATGTTCAGAACCACTGTTTCTGAGGCTAATTCTTGAACCGTAAGTCATAGACGCTCGATCTTGGCGGCATTCGTCTCAGCGCCTGGCAATTAGTATAGAAGCACCATTTCCCACTGTTTCTGAGGCTAATTCTTGAACCGTAAGTCATAGACGCTAGATCTTGGCGGCATTCGTCTCAGCGCCTGGCAATTAGTATAGAAGCACTGTTTCCCACTGTTTCTGAGGCTAATTCTTGAACCGTAAGTCATAGACGCTAGATCTTGGCGGCATTCGTCTCAGCGCCTGGCAATTAGTATAGAAGCACTGTCTTTGACTTCTCTGGATGTTTCCCAGGCGAGCTATTGACAAGTAAATCCTAGACGCTCGATCTTGGTTATTTTCGCTTTCGCGGCTGGCAGCAAAGTTCAGAACCATGTTTCTGTGAATAACTTTTGAACCGTTAGTCACAGACGCTCGCTCTTGGCTGCATTCGTTTCAGCTCGTGGCAGCCAGTCTAAAAAACACAATCTTGGACTTCTCTGGATGTTTCCCAGGCGAGCTATTGGCAGCATGTTCAGAACCACTGTTTCTGAGGCTAATTCTTGAACCGTAAGTCATAGACGCTCGATCTTGGCGGCATTCGTCTCAGCGCCTGGCAATTAGTATAGAAGCACTATTTCCCACTGTTTCTGAGGCTAATTCTTGAACCGTAAGTCATAGACGCTAGATCTTGGCGGCATTCGTCTCAGCGCCTGGCAATTAGTATAGAAGCACTGTTTCCCACTGTTTCTGAGGCTAATTCTTGAACCGTAAGTCATAGACGCTAGATCTTGGCGGCATTCGTCTCAGCGCCTGGCAATTAGTATAGAAGCACTGTCTTTGACTTCTCTGGATGTTTCCCAGGCGAGCTATTGACAAGTAAATCCTAGACGCTCGATCTTGGTTATTTTCGCTTTCGCGGCTGGCAGCAAAGTTCAGAACCATGTTTCTGTGAATAACTTTTGAACCGTAAGTCACAGACGCTCGCTCTTGGCTGCATTCGTTTCAGCTCGTGGCAGCCAGTCTAAAAAAACACAATCTTGGACTTCTCTGGATGTTTCCCAGGCGAGCTATTGGCAGCATGTTCAGAACCACTGTTTCTGAGGCTAATTCTTGAAACGTAAGTCATAGACGCTCGATCTTGGCGGCATTCGTCTCAGCGCCTGGCAATTAGTATAGAAGCACTGTTTCCCACTGTTTCTGAGGCTAATTCTTGAACCGTAAGTCATAGACGCTCGATCTTGGCGGCATTCGTCTCAGCGCCTGGCAATTAGTATAGAAGCACTGTTTCCCACTGTTTCTGAGGCTAATTCTTGAACCGTAAGTCATAGACGCTAGATCGTGGCGGCATTCGTCTCAGCGCCTGGCAATTAGTATAGAAGCACTGTCTTTGACTTCTCTGGATGTTTCCCAGGCGAGCTATTGACAAGTTAATCCTAGACGCTCGATCTTGGTTATTTTCGCTTTCGCGGCTGGCAGCAAAGTTCAGAACCATGTTTCTGTGAATAACTTTTGAACCGTAAGTCACAGACGCTCGCTCTTGGCTGCATTCGTTTCAGCTCGTGGCAGCCAGTCTAAAAAACACAATCTTGGACTTCTCTGGATGTTTCCCAGGCGAGCTATTGGCAGCATGTTCAGAACCACTGTTTCTGAGGCTAATTCTTGAAACGTAAGTCATAGACGCTCGATCTTGGCGGCATTCGTCTCAGCGCCTGGCAATTAGTATAGAAGCACTGTTTCCCACTGTTTCTGAGGCTAATTCTTGAACCGTAAGTCATAGACGCTAGATCTTGGCGGCATTCGTCTCAGCGCCTGGCAATTAGTATAGAAGCACTGTCTTTGACTTCTCTGGATGTTTCCCAGGCGAGCTATTGACAAGTAAATCCTAGACGCTCGATCTTGGTTATTTTCGCTTTCGCGGCTGGCAGCAAAGTTCAGAACCATGTTTCTGTGAATAACTTTTGAACCGTAAGTCACAGACGCTCGCTCTTGGCTGCATTCGTTTCAGCTCGTGGCAGCCAGTCTAAAAAAACACAATCTTGGACTTCTCTGGATGTTTCCCAGGCGAGCTATTGGCAGCATGTTCAGAACCACTGTTTCTGAGGCTAATTCTTGAAACGTAAGTCATAGACGCTCGATCTTGGCGGCATTCGTCTCAGCGCCTGGCAATTAGTATAGAAGCACTGTTTCCCACTGTTTCTGAGGCTAATTCTTGAACCGTAAGTCATAGACGCTAGATCTTGGCGGCATTCGTCTCAGCGCCTGGCAATTAGTATAGAAGCACTGTCTTTGACTTCTCTGGATGTTTCCCAGGCGAGCTATTGACAAGTAAATCCTAGACGCTCGATCTTGGTTATTTTCGCTTTCGCGGCTGGCAGCAAAGTTCAGAACCATGTTTCTGTGAATAACTCTTGAACCGTAAGTCACAGACGCTCGCTCTTGGCTGCATTCGTTTCAGCTCGTGGCAGCCAGTCTAAAAAACACAATCTTGGACTTCTCTGGATGTTTCCCAGGCGAGCTATTGGCAGCATATTCAGAACCACTGTTTCTGAGGCTAATTCTTGAACCGTAAGTCATAGACGCTCGATCTTGGCGGCATTCGTCTCAGCGCCTGGCAATTAGTATAGAAGCACTGTTTCCCACTGTTTCTGAGGCTAATTCTTGAACCGTAAGTCATAGACGCTAGATCTTGGCGGCATTCGTCTCAGCGCCTGGCAATTAGTATAGAAGCACTGTCTTTGACTTCTCTGGATGTTTCCCAGGCGAGCTATTGACAAGTAAATCCTAGACGCTCGATCTTGGTTATTTTCGCTTTCGCGGCTGGCAGCAAAGTTCAGAACCATGTTTCTGTGAATAACTCTTGAACCGTAAGTCACAGACGCTCGCTCTTGACTGCATTCGTTTCAGCTCGTGGCAGCCAGTCTAAAAAACACAATCTTGGACTTCTCTGGATGTTTCCCAGGCGAGCTATTGGCAGCATATTCAGAACCACTGTTTCTGAGGCTAATTCTTGAACCGTAAGTCATAGACGCTCGATCTTGGCGGCATTCGTCTCAGCGCCTGGCAATTAGTATAGAAGCACTGTTTCCCACTGTTTCTGAGGCTAATTCTTGAACCGTAAGTCATAGACGCTAGATCTTGGCGGCATTCGTCTCAGCGCCTGGCAATTAGTATAGAAGCACTGTCTTTGACTTCTCTGGATGTTTCCCAGGCGAGCTATTGACAAGTAAATCCTAGACGCTCGATCTTGGTTATTTTCGCTTTCGCGGCTGGCAGCAAAGTTCAGAACCATGTTTCTGTGAATAACTTTTGAACCGTAAGTCACAGACGCTCGCTCTTGGCTGCATTCGTTTCAGCTCGTGGCAGCCAGTCTAAAAAACACAATCTTGGACTTCTCTGGATGTTTCCCAGGCGAGCTATTGGCAGCATATTCAGAACCACTGTTTCTGAGGCTAATTCTTGAACCGTGTCATAGACGCTCGATCTTGGCGGCATTCGTCTCAGCGCCTGGCAATTAGTATAGAAGCACTGTTTCCCACTGTTTCTGAGGCTAATTCTTGAACCGTAAGTCATAGACGCTAGATCTTGGCGGCATTCGTCTCAGCGCCTGGCAATTAGTATAGAAGCACTGTCTTTGACTTCTCTGGATGTTTCCCAGGCGAGCTATTGACAAGTAAATCCTAGACGCTCGATCTTGGTTATTTTCGCTTTCGCGGCTGGCAGCAAAGTTCAGAACCATGTTTCTGTGAATAACTTTTGAACCGTAAGTCACAGACGCTCGCTCTTGGCTGCATTCGTTTCAGCTCGTGGCAGCCAGTCTAAAAAACACAATCTTGGACTTCTCTGGATGTTTCCCAGGCGAGCTATTGGCAGCATGTTCAGAACCAATGTTTCTGAGGCTAATTCTTGAACCGTAAGTCATAGACGCTCGATCTTGGCGGCATTCGTCTCAGCGCCTGGCAATTAGTATAGAAGCACTGTTTCCCACTGTTTCTGAGGCTAATTCTTGAACCGTAAGTCATAGACGCTAGATCGTGGCGGCATTCGTCTCAGCGCCTGGCAATTAGTATAGAAGCACTGTCTTTGACTTCTCTGGATGTTTCCCAGGCGAGCTATTGACAAGTAAATCCTAGACGCTCGATCTTGGTTATTTTCGCTTTCGCGGCTGGCAGCAAAGTTCAGAACCATGTTTCTGTGAATAACTCTTGAACCGTAAGTCACAGACGCTCGCTCTTGGCTGCATTCGTTTCAGCTCGTGGCAGCCAGTCTAAAAAACACTATCT
>NW_027462078.1:0-47773 GCF_050947455.1 Rhinoderma darwinii
CACGGTTCAAGAATTAGCCTCAGAAACAGTGGTTCTGAACATGCTGCCAATAGCTCGCCTGGGAAACATCCAGAGAAGTCCAAGATTGTGTTTTTTAGACTGGCTGCCACGAGCTGAAACGAATGCAGCCAAGAGCTAGCGTCTGTGACTTACGGTTCAAAAGTTATTCACAGAAACATGGTTCTGAACTTTGCTGCCAGCCGCGAAAGCGAAAATAACCAAGATCGAGCGTCTAGGATTTACTTGTCAATAGCTCGCCTGGGAAACATCCAGAGAAGTCAAAGACAGTGCTTCTATACTAATTGCCAGGCGCCTGAGACGAATGCCGCCAAGATCTAGCGTCTATGACTTACGGTTCAAGAATTAGCCTCAGAAACAGTGGGAAACAGTGCTTCTATACTAATTGCCAGGCGCTGAGACGAATGCCGCCAAGATCGAGCGTCTATGACTTACGGTTCAAGAATTAGCCTCAGAAACAGTGGTTCTGAACATGCTGCCAATAGCTCGCCTGGGAAACATCCAGAGAAGTCCAAGATTGTGTTTTTTTAGACTGGCTGCCACGAGCTGAAACGAATGCAGCCAAGAGCGAGCGTCTGTGACTTACGGTTCAAAAGTTATTCACAGAAACATCGTTCTGAACTTTGCTGCCAGCCGCGAAAGCGAAAATAACCAAGATCGAGCGTCTAGGATTTACTTGTCAAAAGCTCGCCTGGGAAACATCCAGAGAAGTCAAAGACAGTGCTTCTATACTAATTGCCAGGCGCTGAGACGAATGCCGCCAAGATCTAGCGTCTATGACTTACGGTTCAAGAATTAGCCTCAGAAACAGTGGGAAACAGTGCTTCTATACTAATTGCCAGGCGCTGAGACGAATGCCGCCAAGATCGAGCGTCTATGACTTACGGTTCAAGAATTAGCCTCAGAAACAGTGGTTCTGAACATGCTGCCAATAGCTCGCCTGGGAAACATCCAGAGAAGTCCAAGATTGTGTTTTTTAGACTGGCTGCCACGAGCTGAAACGAATGCAGCCAAGAGCGAGCGTCTGTGACTTACGGTTCAAAAGTTATTCACAGAAACATGGTTCTGAACTTTGCTGCCAGCCGCGAAAGCGAAAATAACCAAGATCGAGCGTCTAGGATTTACTTGTCAAAAGCTCGCCTGGGAAACATCCAGAGAAGTCAAAGACAGTGCTTCTATACTAATTGCCAGGCGCTGAGACGAATGCCGCCAAGATCTAGCGTCTATGACTTACGGTTCAAGAATTAGCCTCAGAAACAGTGGGAAACAGTGCTTCTATACTAATTGCCAGGCGCTGAGACGAATGGCGCCAAGATCGAGCGTCTATGACACGGTTCAAGAATTAGCCTCAGAAACAGTGGTTCTGAACATGCTGCCAATAGCTCGCCTGGGAAACATCCAGAGAAGTCCAAGATTGTGTTTTTTAGACTGGCTGCCACGAGCTGAAACGAATGCAGCCAAGAGCTAGCGTCTGTGACTTACGGTTCAAAAGTTATTCACAGAAACATGGTTCTGAACTTTGCTGCCAGCCGCGAAAGCGAAAATAACCAAGATCGAGCGTCTAGGATTTACTTGTCAATAGCTCGCCTGGGAAACATCCAGAGAAGTCAAAGACAGTGCTTCTATACTAATTGCCAGGCGCTGAGACGAATGCCGCCAAGATCTAGCGTCTATGACTTACGGTTCAAGAATTAGCCTCAGAAACAGTGGGAAACAGTGCTTCTATACTAATTGCCAGGCGCTGAGACGAATGCCGCCAAGATCGAGCGTCTATGACTTACGGTTCAAGAATTAGCCTCAGAAACAGTGGTTCTGAACATGCTGCCAATAGCTCGCCTGGGAAACATCCAGAGAAGTCCAAGATTGTGTTTTTTAGACTGGCTGCCACGAGCTGAAACGAATGCAGCCAAGAGCTAGCGTCTGTGACTTACGGTTCAAAAGTTATTCACAGAAACATGGTTCTGAACTTTGCTGCCAGCCGCGAAAGCGAAAATAACCAAGATCGAGCGTCTAGGATTTACTTGTCAATAGCTCGCCTGGGAAACATCCAGAGAAGTCAAAGACAGTGCTTCTATACTAATTGCCAGGCGCTGAGACGAATGCCGCCAAGATCTAGCGTCTATGACTTACGGTTCAAGAATTTGCCTCAGAAACAGTGGGAAACAGTGCTTCTATACTAATTGCCAGGCGCTGAGACGAATGGCGCCAAGATCGAGCGTCTATGACACGGTTCAAGAATTAGCCTCAGAAACAGTGGTTCTGAACATGCTGCCAATAGCTCGCCTGGGAAACATCCAGAGAAGTCCAAGATAGTGTTTTTTAGACTGGCTGCCACGAGCTGAAACGAATGCAGCCAAGAGCGAGCGTCTGTGACTTACGGTTCAAGAGTTATTCACAGAAACATGGTTCTGAACTTTGCTGCCAGCCGCGAAAGCGAAAATAACCAAGATCGAGCGTCTAGGATTTACTTGTCAATTGCTCGCCTGGGAAACATCCAGAGAAGTCAAAGACAGTGCTTCCATACTAATTGCCAGGCGCTGAGACGAATGCCGCCAAGATCTAGCGTCTATGACTTACGGTTCAAGAATTAGCCTCAGAAACATTGGGAAACAGTGCTTCTATACTAATTGCCAGGCGCTGAGACGAATGCCGCCAAGATCGAGCGTCTATGACTTACGGTTCAAGAATTAGCCTCAGAAACAGTGGTTCTGAACATGCTGCCAATAGCTCGCCTGGGAAACATCCAGAGAAGTCCAAGATTGTGTTTTTTAGACTGGCTGCCACGAGCTGAAACGAATGCAGCCAAGAGCGAGCGTCTGTGACTTACGGTTCAAAAGTTATTCACAGAAACATGGTTCTGAACTTTGCTGCCAGCCGCGAAAGCGAAAATAACCAAGATCGAGCGTCTAGGATTTACTTGTCAAAAGCTCGCCTGGGAAACATCCAGAGAAGTCAAAGACAGTGCTTCTATACTAATTGCCAGGCGCTGAGACGAATGCCGCCAAGATCTAGCGTCTATGACTTACGGTTCAAGAATTAGCCTCAGAAACAGTGGGAAACAGTGCTTCTATACTAATTGCCAGGCGCTGAGACGAATGGCGCCAAGATCGAGCGTCTATGACACGGTTCAAGAATTAGCCTCAGAAACAGTGGTTCTGAACATGCTGCCAATAGCTCGCCTGGGAAACATCCAGAGAAGTCCAAGATTGTGTTTTTTAGACTGGCTGCCACGAGCTGAAACGAATGCAGCCAAGAGCTAGCGTCTGTGACTTACGGTTCAAAAGTTATTCACAGAAACATGGTTCTGAACTTTGCTGCCAGCCGCGAAAGCGAAAATAACCAAGATCGAGCGTCTAGGATTTACTTGTCAATAGCTCGCCTGGGAAACATCCAGAGAAGTCAAAGACAGTGCTTCTATACTAATTGCCAGGCGCTGAGACGAATGCCGCCAAGATCTAGCGTCTATGACTTACGGTTCAAGAATTAGCCTCAGAAACAGTGGGAAACAGTGCTTCTATACTAATTGCCAGGCGCTGAGACGAATGCCGCCAAGATCGAGCGTCTATGACTTACGGTTCAAGAATTAGCCTCAGAAACAGTGGTTCTGAACATGCTGCCAATAGCTCGCCTGGGAAACATCCAGAGAAGTCCAAGATTGTGTTTTTTTAGACTGGCTGCCACGAGCTGAAACGAATGCAGCCAAGAGCGAGCGTCTGTGACTTACGGTTCAAAAGTTATTCACAGAAACATCGTTCTGAACTTTGCTGCCAGCCGCGAAAGCGAAAATAACCAAGATCGAGCGTCTAGGATTTACTTGTCAAAAGCTCGCCTGGGAAACATCCAGAGAAGTCAAAGACAGTGCTTCTATACTAATTGCCAGGCGCTGAGACGAATGCCGCCAAGATCTAGCGTCTATGACTTACGGTTCAAGAATTAGCCTCAGAAACAGTGGGAAACAGTGCTTCTATACTAATTGCCAGGCGCTGAGACGAATGCCGCCAAGATCGAGCGTCTATGACTTACGGTTCAAGAATTAGCCTCAGAAACAGTGGTTCTGAACTTTGCTGCCAGCCGCGAAAGCGAAAATAACCAAGATCGAGCGTCTAGGATTTACTTGTCAATAGCTCGCCTGGGAAACATCCAGAGAAGTCAAAGACAGTGCTTCTATACTAATTGCCAGGCGCTGAGACGAATGCCGCCAAGATCTAGCGTCTATGACTTACGGTTCAAGAATTTGCCTCAGAAACAGTGGGAAACAGTGCTTCTATACTAATTGCCAGGCGCTGAGACGAATGGCGCCAAGATCGAGCGTCTATGACACGGTTCAAGAATTAGCCTCAGAAACAGTGGTTCTGAACATGCTGCCAATAGCTCGCCTGGGAAACATCCAGAGAAGTCCAAGATAGTGTTTTTTAGACTGGCTGCCACGAGCTGAAACGAATGCAGCCAAGAGCGAGCGTCTGTGACTTACGGTTCAAGAGTTATTCACAGAAACATGGTTCTGAACTTTGCTGCCAGCCGCGAAAGCGAAAATAACCAAGATCGAGCGTCTAGGATTTACTTGTCAATTGCTCGCCTGGGAAACATCCAGAGAAGTCAAAGACAGTGCTTCTATACTAATTGCCAGGCGCTGAGACGAATGCCGCCAAGATCGAGCGTCTATGACTTACGGTTCAAGAATTAGCCTCAGAAACAGTGGTTCTGAACATGCTGCCAATAGCTCGCCTGGGAAACATCCAGAGAAGTCCAAGATTGTGTTTTTTAGACTGGCTGCCACGAGCTGAAACGAATGCAGCCAAGAGCGAGCGTCTGTGACTTACGGTTCAAAAGTTATTCACAGAAACATGGTTCTGAACTTTGCTGCCAGCCGCGAAAGCGAAAATAACCAAGATCGAGCGTCTAGGATTTACTTGTCAAAAGCTCGCCTGGGAAACATCCAGAGAAGTCAAAGACAGTGCTTCTATACTAATTGCCAGGCGCTGAGACGAATGCCGCCAAGATCTAGCGTCTATGACTTACGGTTCAAGAATTAGCCTCAGAAACAGTGGGAAACAGTGCTTCTATACTAATTGCCAGGCGCTGAGACGAATGGCGCCAAGATCGAGCGTCTATGACACGGTTCAAGAATTAGCCTCAGAAACAGTGGTTCTGAACATGCTGCCAATAGCTCGCCTGGGAAACATCCAGAGAAGTCCAAGATTGTGTTTTTTAGACTGGCTGCCACGAGCTGAAACGAATGCAGCCAAGAGCTAGCGTCTGTGACTTACGGTTCAAAAGTTATTCACAGAAACATGGTTCTGAACTTTGCTGCCAGCCGCGAAAGCGAAAATAACCAAGATCGAGCGTCTAGGATTTACTTGTCAATAGCTCGCCTGGGAAACATCCAGAGAAGTCAAAGACAGTGCTTCTATACTAATTGCCAGGCGCTGAGACGAATGCCGCCAAGATCTAGCGTCTATGACTTACGGTTCAAGAATTAGCCTCAGAAACAGTGGGAAACAGTGCTTCTATACTAATTGCCAGGCGCTGAGACGAATGCCGCCAAGATCGAGCGTCTATGACTTACGGTTCAAGAATTAGCCTCAGAAACAGTGGTTCTGAACATGCTGCCAATAGCTCGCCTGGGAAACATCCAGAGAAGTCCAAGATTGTGTTTTTTTAGACTGGCTGCCACGAGCTGAAACGAATGCAGCCAAGAGCGAGCGTCTGTGACTTACGGTTCAAAAGTTATTCACAGAAACATCGTTCTGAACTTTGCTGCCAGCCGCGAAAGCGAAAATAACCAAGATCGAGCGTCTAGGATTTACTTGTCAAAAGCTCGCCTGGGAAACATCCAGAGAAGTCAAAGACAGTGCTTCTATACTAATTGCCAGGCGCTGAGACGAATGCCGCCAAGATCTAGCGTCTATGACTTACGGTTCAAGAATTAGCCTCAGAAACAGTGGGAAACAGTGCTTCTATACTAATTGCCAGGCGCTGAGACGAATGCCGCCAAGATCGAGCGTCTATGACTTACGGTTCAAGAATTAGCCTCAGAAACAGTGGTTCTGAACATGCTGCCAATAGCTCGCCTGGGAAACATCCAGAGAAGTCCAAGATTGTGTTTTTTAGACTGGCTGCCACGAGCTGAAACGAATGCAGCCAAGAGCTAGCGTCTGTGACTTACGGTTCAAAAGTTATTCACAGAAACATGGTTCTGAACTTTGCTGCCAGCCGCGAAAGCGAAAATAACCAAGATCGAGCGTCTTGGATTTACTTGTCAATAGCTCGCCTGGGAAACATCCAGAGAAGTCAAAGACAGTGCTTCTATACTAATTGCCAGGCGCTGAGACGAATGCCGCCAAGATCTAGCGTCTATGACTTACGGTTCAAGAATTTGCCTCAGAAACAGTGGGAAACAGTGCTTCTATACTAATTGCCAGGCGCTGAGACGAATGGCGCCAAGATCGAGCGTCTATGACACGGTTCAAGAATTAGCCTCAGAAACAGTGGTTCTGAACATGCTGCCAATAGCTCGCCTGGGAAACATCCAGAGAAGTCCAAGATAGTGTTTTTTAGACTGGCTGCCACGAGCTGAAACGAATGCAGCCAAGAGCGAGCGTCTGTGACTTACGGTTCAAGAGTTATTCACAGAAACATGGTTCTGAACTTTGCTGCCAGCCGCGAAAGCGAAAATAACCAAGATCGAGCGTCTAGGATTTACTTGTCAATTGCTCGCCTGGGAAACATCCAGAGAAGTCAAAGACAGTGCTTCTATACTAATTGCCAGGCGCTGAGACGAATGCCGCCAAGATCTAGCGTCTATGACTTACGGTTCAAGAATTAGCCTCAGAAACAGTGGGAAACAGTGCTTCTATACTAATTGCCAGGCGCTGAGACGAATGCCGCCAAGATCGAGCGTCTATGACTTACGGTTCAAGAATTAGCCTCAGAAACAGTGGTTCTGAACATGCTGCCAATAGCTCGCCTGGGAAACATCCAGAGAAGTCCAAGATTGTGTTTTTTAGACTGGCTGCCACGAGCTGAAACGAATGCAGCCAAGAGCGAGCGTCTGTGACTTACGGTTCAAAAGTTATTCACAGAAACATGGTTCTGAACTTTGCTGCCAGCCGCGAAAGCGAAAATAACCAAGATCGAGCGTCTAGGATTTACTTGTCAAAAGCTCGCCTGGGAAACATCCAGAGAAGTCAAAGACAGTGCTTCCATACTAATTTCCAGGCGCTGAGACGAATGCCGCCAAGATCTAGCGTCTATGACTTACGGTTCAAGAATTAGCCTCAGAAACAGTGGGAAACAGTGCTTCTATACTAATTGCCAGGCGCCGAGACGAATGGCGCCAAGATCGAGCGTCTATGACACGGTTCAAGAATTAGCCTCAGAAACAGTGGTTCTGAACATGCTGCCAATAGCTCGCCTGGGAAACATCCAGAGAAGTCCAAGATTGTGTTTTTTAGACTGGCTGCCACGAGCTGAAACGAATGCAGCCAAGAGCTAGCGTCTGTGACTTACGGTTCAAAAGTTATTCACAGAAACATGGTTCTGAACTTTGCTGCCAGCCGCGAAAGCGAAAATAACCAAGATCGAGCGTCTAGGATTTACTTGTCAATAGCTCGCCTGGGAAACATCCAGAGAAGTCAAAGACAGTGCTTCTATACTAATTGCCAGGCGCTGAGACGAATGCCGCCAAGATCTAGCGTCTATGACTTACGGTTCAAGAATTAGCCTCAGAAACAGTGGGAAACAGTGCTTCTATACTAATTGCCAGGCGCTGAGACGAATGCCGCCAAGATCGAGCGTCTATGACTTACGGTTCAAGAATTAGCCTCAGAAACAGTGGTTCTGAACATGCTGCCAATAGCTCGCCTGGGAAACATCCAGAGAAGTCCAAGATTGTGTTTTTTTAGACTGGCTGCCACGAGCTGAAACGAATGCAGCCAAGAGCGAGCGTCTGTGACTTACGGTTCAAAAGTTATTCACAGAAACATCGTTCTGAACTTTGCTGCCAGCCGCGAAAGCGAAAATAACCAAGATCGAGCGTCTAGGATTTACTTGTCAAAAGCTCGCCTGGGAAACATCCAGAGAAGTCAAAGACAGTGCTTCTATACTAATTGCCAGGCGCTGAGACGAATGCCGCCAAGATCTAGCGTCTATGACTTACGGTTCAAGAATTAGCCTCAGAAACAGTGGGAAACAGTGCTTCTATACTAATTGCCAGGCGCTGAGACGAATGCCGCCAAGATCGAGCGTCTATGACTTACGGTTCAAGAATTAGCCTCAGAAACAGTGGTTCTGAACATGCTGCCAATAGCTCGCCTGGGAAACATCCAGAGAAGTCCAAGATTGTGTTTTTTAGACTGGCTGCCACGAGCTGAAACGAATGCAGCCAAGAGCGAGCGTCTGTGACTTACGGTTCAAGAGTTATTCACAGAAACATGGTTCTGAACTTTGCTGCCAGCCGCGAAAGCGAAAATAACCAAGATCGAGCGTCTAGGATTTACTTGTCAATTGCTCGCCTGGGAAACATCCAGAGAAGTCAAAGACAGTGCTTCTATACTAATTGCCAGGCGCTGAGACGAATGCCGCCAAGATCTAGCGTCTATGACTTACGGTTCAAGAATTAGCCTCAGAAACATTGGGAAACAGTGCTTCTATATTAATTGCCAGGCGCTGAGACGAATGCCGCCAAGATCGAGCGTCTATGACTTACGGTTCAAGAATTAGCCTCAGAAACAGTGGTTCTGAACATGCTGCCAATAGCTCGCCTGGGAAACATCCAGAGAAGTCCAAGATTGTGTTTTTTAGACTGGCTGCCACGAGCTGAAACGAATGCAGCCAAGAGCGAGCGTCTGTGACTTACGGTTCAAAAGTTACTCACAGAAACATGGTTCTGAACTTTGCTGCCAGCCGCGAAAGCGAAAATAACCAAGATCGAGCGTCTAGGATTTACTTGTCAAAAGCTCGCCTGGGAAACATCCAGAGAAGTCAAAGACAGTGCTTCTATACTAATTGCCAGGCGCTGAGACGAATGCCGCCAAGATCTAGCGTCTATGACTTACGGTTCAAGAATTAGCCTCAGAAACAGTGGGAAACAGTGCTTCTATACTAACTGCCAGGCGCTGAGACGAATGGCGCCAAGATCGAGCGTCTATGACACGGTTCAAGAATTAGCCTCAGAAACAGTGGTTCTGAACATGCTGCCAATAGCTCGCCTGGGAAACATCCAGAGAAGTCCAAGATTGTGTTTTTTTAGACTGGCTGCCACGAGCTGAAACGAATGCAGCCAAGAGCGAGCGTCTGTGACTTACGGTTCAAAAGTTATTCACAGAAACATCGTTCTGAACATTGCTGCCAGCCGCGAAAGCGAAAATAACCAAGATCGAGCGTCTAGGATTTACTTGTCAAAAGCTCGCCTGGGAAACATCCAGAGAAGTCAAAGACAGTGCTTCTATACTAATTGCCAGGCGCTGAGACGAATGCCGCCAAGATCTAGCGTCTATGACTTACGGTTCAAGAATTAGCCTCAGAAACAGTGGGAAACAGTGCTTCTATACTAATTGCCAGGCGCTGAGACGAATGCCGCCAAGATCGAGCGTCTATGACTTACGGTTCAAGAATTAGCCTCAGAAACAGTGGTTCTGAACATGCTGCCAATAGCTCGCCTGGGAAACATCCAGAGAAGTCCAAGATTGTGTTTTTTAGACTGGCTGCCACGAGCTGAAACGAATGCAGCCAAGAGCTAGCGTCTGTGACTTACGGTTCAAAAGTTATTCACAGAAACATGGTTCTGAACTTTGCTGCCAGCCGCGAAAGCGAAAATAACCAAGATCGAGCGTCTAGGATTTACTTGTCAATAGCTCGCCTGGGAAACATCCAGAGAAGTCAAAGACAGTGCTTCTATACTAATTGCCAGGCGCTGAGACGAATGCCGCCAAGATCTAGCGTCTATGACTTACGGTTCAAGAATTTGCCTCAGAAACAGTGGGAAACAGTGCTTCTATACTAATTGCCAGGCGCTGAGACGAATGGCGCCAAGATCGAGCGTCTATGACACGGTTCAAGAATTAGCCTCAGAAACAGTGGTTCTGAACATGCTGCCAATAGCTCGCCTGGGAAACATCCAGAGAAGTCCAAGATAGTGTTTTTTAGACTGGCTGCCACGAGCTGAAACGAATGCAGCCAAGAGCGAGCGTCTGTGACTTACGGTTCAAGAGTTATTCACAGAAACATGGTTCTGAACTTTGCTGCCAGCCGCGAAAGCGAAAATAACCAAGATCGAGCGTCTAGGATTTACTTGTCAATTGCTCGCCTGGGAAACATCCAGAGAAGTCAAAGACAGTGCTTCTATACTAATTGCCAGGCGCTGAGACGAATGCCGCCAAGATCTAGCGTCTATGACTTACGGTTCAAGAATTAGCCTCAGAAACATTGGGAAACAGTGCTTCTATACTAATTGCCAGGCGCTGAGACGAATGCCGCCAAGATCGAGCGTCTATGACTTACGGTTCAAGAATTAGCCTCAGAAACAGTGGTTCTGAACATGCTGCCAATAGCTCGCCTGGGAAACATCCAGAGAAGTCCAAGATTGTGTTTTTTTAGACTGGCTGCCACGAGCTGAAACGAATGCAGCCAAGAGCGAGCGTCTGTGACTTACGGTTCAAAAGTTATTCACAGAAACATCGTTCTGAACTTTGCTGCCAGCCGCGAAAGCGAAAATAACCAAGATCGAGCGTCTAGGATTTACTTGTCAAAAGCTCGCCTGGGAAACATCCAGAGAAGTCAAAGACAGTGCTTCTATACTAATTGCCAGGCGCTGAGACGAATGCCGCCAAGATCTAGCGTCTATGACTTACGGTTCAAGAATTTGCCTCAGAAACAGTGGGAAACAGTGCTTCTATACTAATTGCCAGGCGCTGAGACGAATGGCGCCAAGATCGAGCGTCTATGACACGGTTCAAGAATTAGCCTCAGAAACAGTGGTTCTGAACATGCTGCCAATAGCTCGCCTGGGAAACATCCAGAGAAGTCCAAGATAGTGTTTTTTAGACTGGCTGCCACGAGCTGAAACGAATGCAGCCAAGAGCGAGCGTCTGTGACTTACGGTTCAAGAGTTATTCACAGAAACATGGTTCTGAACTTTGCTGCCAGCCGCGAAAGCGAAAATAACCAAGATCGAGCGTCTAGGATTTACTTGTCAATTGCTCGCCTGGGAAACATCCAGAGAAGTCAAAGACAGTGCTTCTATACTAATTGCCAGGCGCTGAGACGAATGCCGCCAAGATCTAGCGTCTATGACTTACGGTTCAAGAATTAGCCTCAGAAACATTGGGAAACAGTGCTTCTATACTAATTGCCAGGCGCTGAGACGAATGCCGCCAAGATCGAGCGTCTATGACTTACGGTTCAAGAATTAGCCTCAGAAACAGTGGTTCTGAACATGCTGCCAATAGCTCGCCTGGGAAACATCCAGAGAAGTCCAAGATTGTGTTTTTTTAGACTGGCTGCCACGAGCTGAAACGAATGCAGCCAAGAGCGAGCGTCTGTGACTTACGGTTCAAAAGTTATTCACAGAAACATCGTTCTGAACTTTGCTGCCAGCCGCGAAAGCGAAAATAACCAAGATCGAGCGTCTAGGATTTACTTGTCAAAAGCTCGCCTGGGAAACATCCAGAGAAGTCAAAGACAGTGCTTCTATACTAATTGCCAGGCGCTGAGACGAATGCCGCCAAGATCTAGCGTCTATGACTTACGGTTCAAGAATTAGCCTCAGAAACAGTGGGAAACAGTGCTTCTATACTAATTGCCAGGCGCTGAGACGAATGCCGCCAAGATCGAGCGTCTATGACTTACGGTTCAAGAATTAGCCTCAGAAACAGTGGTTCTGAACATGCTGCCAATAGCTCGCCTGGGAAACATCCAGAGAAGTCCAAGATTGTGTTTTTTAGACTGGCTGCCACGAGCTGAAACGAATGCAGCCAAGAGCTAGCGTCTGTGACTTACGGTTCAAAAGTTATTCACAGAAACATGGTTCTGAACTTTGCTGCCAGCCGCGAAAGCGAAAATAACCAAGATCGAGCGTCTAGGATTTACTTGTCAATAGCTCGCCTGGGAAACATCCAGAGAAGTCAAAGACAGTGCTTCTATACTAATTGCCAGGCGCTGAGACGAATGCCGCCAAGATCTAGCGTCTATGACTTACGGTTCAAGAATTTGCCTCAGAAACAGTGGGAAACAGTGCTTCTATACTAATTGCCAGGCGCTGAGACGAATGGCGCCAAGATCGAGCGTCTATGACACGGTTCAAGAATTAGCCTCAGAAACAGTGGTTCTGAACATGCTGCCAATAGCTCGCCTGGGAAACATCCAGAGAAGTCCAAGATAGTGTTTTTTAGACTGGCTGCCACGAGCTGAAACGAATGCAGCCAAGAGCGAGCGTCTGTGACTTACGGTTCAAGAGTTATTCACAGAAACATGGTTCTGAACTTTGCTGCCAGCCGCGAAAGCGAAAATAACCAAGATCGAGCGTCTAGGATTTACTTGTCAATTGCTCGCCTGGGAAACATCCAGAGAAGTCAAAGACAGTGCTTCTATACTAATTGCCAGGCGCTGAGACGAATGCCGCCAAGATCTAGCGTCTATGACTTACGGTTCAAGAATTAGCCTCAGAAACATTGGGAAACAGTGCTTCTATACTAATTGCCAGGCGCTGAGACGAATGCCGCCAAGATCGAGCGTCTATGACTTACGGTTCAAGAATTAGCCTCAGAAACAGTGGTTCTGAACATGCTGCCAATAGCTCGCCTGGGAAACATCCAGAGAAGTCCAAGATTGTGTTTTTTAGACTGGCTGCCACGAGCTGAAACGAATGCAGCCAAGAGCGAGCGTCTGTGACTTACGGTTCAAAAGTTATTCACAGAAACATGGTTCTGAACTTTGCTGCCAGCCGCGAAAGCGAAAATAACCAAGATCGAGCGTCTAGGATTTACTTGTCAAAAGCTCGCCTGGGAAACATCCAGAGAAGTCAAAGACAGTGCTTCTATACTAATTGCCAGGCGCTGAGACGAATGCCGCCAAGATCTAGCGTCTATGACTTACGGTTCAAGAATTAGCCTCAGAAACAGTGGGAAACAGTGCTTCTATACTAATTGCCAGGCGCTGAGACGAATGGCGCCAAGATCGAGCGTCTATGACACGGTTCAAGAATTAGCCTCAGAAACAGTGGTTCTGAACATGCTGCCAATAGCTCGCCTGGGAAACATCCAGAGAAGTCCAAGATTGTGTTTTTTAGACTGGCTGCCACGAGCTGAAACGAATGCAGCCAAGAGCTAGCGTCTGTGACTTACGGTTCAAAAGTTATTCACAGAAACATGGTTCTGAACTTTGCTGCCAGCCGCGAAAGCGAAAATAACCAAGATCGAGCGTCTAGGATTTACTTGTCAATAGCTCGCCTGGGAAACATCCAGAGAAGTCAAAGACAGTGCTTCTATACTAATTGCCAGGCGCTGAGACGAATGCCGCCAAGATCTAGCGTCTATGACTTACGGTTCAAGAATTAGCCTCAGAAACAGTGGGAAACAGTGCTTCTATACTAATTGCCAGGCGCTGAGACGAATGGCGCCAAGATCGAGCGTCTATGACACGGTTCAAGAATTAGCCTCAGAAACATTGGTTCTGAACATGCTGCCAATAGCTCGCCTGGGAAACATCCAGAGAAGTCCAAGATAGTGTTTTTTAGACTGGCTGCCACGAGCTGAAACGAATGCAGCCAAGAGCGAGCGTCTGTGACTTACGGTTCAAGAGTTATTCACAGAAACATGGTTCTGAACTTTGCTGCCAGCCGCGAAAGCGAAAATAACCAAGATCGAGCGTCTAGGATTTACTTGTCAATTGCTCGCCTGGGAAACATCCAGAGAAGTCAAAGACAGTGCTTCTATACTAATTGCCAGGCGCTGAGACGAATGCCGCCAAGATCTAGCGTCTATGACTTACGGTTCAAGAATTAGCCTCAGAAACATTGGGAAACAGTGCTTCTATACTAATTGCCAGGCGCTGAGACGAATGCCGCCAAGATCGAGCGTCTATGACTTACGGTTCAAGAATTAGCCTCAGAAACAGTGGTTCTGAACATGCTGCCAATAGCTCGCCTGGGAAACATCCAGAGAAGTCCAAGATTGTGTTTTTTAGACTGGCTGCCACGAGCTGAAACGAATGCAGCCAAGAGCGAGCGTCTGTGACTTACGGTTCAAAAGTTATTCACAGAAACATGGTTCTGAACTTTGCTGCCAGCCGCGAAAGCGAAAATAACCAAGATCGAGCGTCTAGGATTTACTTGTCAAAAGCTCGCCTGGGAAACATCCAGAGAAGTCAAAGACAGTGCTTCTATACTAATTGCCAGGCGCTGAGACGAATGCCGCCAAGATCTAGCGTCTATGACTTACGGTTCAAGAATTAGCCTCAGAAACAGTGGGAAACAGTGCTTCTATACTAATTGCCAGGCGCTGAGACGAATGGCGCCAAGATCGAGCGTCTATGACACGGTTCAAGAATTAGCCTCAGAAACAGTGGTTCTGAACATGCTGCCAATAGCTCGCCTGGGAAACATCCAGAGAAGTCCAAGATTGTGTTTTTTAGACTGGCTGCCACGAGCTGAAACGAATGCAGCCAAGAGCTAGCGTCTGTGACTTACGGTTCAAAAGTTATTCACAGAAACATGGTTCTGAACTTTGCTGCCAGCCGCGAAAGCGAAAATAACCAAGATCGAGCGTCTAGGATTTACTTGTCAATAGCTCGCCTGGGAAACATCCAGAGAAGTCAAAGACAGTGCTTCTATACTAATTGCCAGGCGCTGAGACGAATGCCGCCAAGATCTAGCGTCTATGACTTACGGTTCAAGAATTAGCCTCAGAAACAGTGGGAAACAGTGCTTCTATACTAATTGCCAGGCGCTGAGACGAATGCCGCCAAGATCGAGCGTCTATGACTTACGGTTCAAGAATTAGCCTCAGAAACAGTGGTTCTGAACATGCTGCCAATAGCTCGCCTGGGAAACATCCAGAGAAGTCCAAGATTGTGTTTTTTTAGACTGGCTGCCACGAGCTGAAACGAATGCAGCCAAGAGCGAGCGTCTGTGACTTACGGTTCAAAAGTTATTCACAGAAACATCGTTCTGAACTTTGCTGCCAGCCGCGAAAGCGAAAATAACCAAGATCGAGCGTCTAGGATTTACTTGTCAAAAGCTCGCCTGGGAAACATCCAGAGAAGTCAAAGACAGTGCTTCTATACTAATTGCCAGGCGCTGAGACGAATGCCGCCAAGATCTAGCGTCTATGACTTACGGTTCAAGAATTAGCCTCAGAAACAGTGGGAAACAGTGCTTCTATACTAATTGCCAGGCGCTGAGACGAATGCCGCCAAGATCGAGCGTCTATGACTTACGGTTCAAGAATTAGCCTCAGAAACAGTGGTTCTGAACATGCTGCCAATAGCTCGCCTGGGAAACATCCAGAGAAGTCCAAGATTGTGTTTTTTAGACTGGCTGCCACGAGCTGAAACGAATGCAGCCAAGAGCTAGCGTCTGTGACTTACGGTTCAAAAGTTATTCACAGAAACATGGTTCTGAACTTTGCTGCCAGCCGCGAAAGCGAAAATAACCAAGATCGAGCGTCTAGGATTTACTTGTCAATAGCTCGCCTGGGAAACATCCAGAGAAGTCAAAGACAGTGCTTCTATACTAATTGCCAGGCGCTGAGACGAATGCCGCCAAGATCTAGCGTCTATGACTTACGGTTCAAGAATTTGCCTCAGAAACAGTGGGAAACAGTGCTTCTATACTAATTGCCAGGCGCTGAGACGAATGGCGCCAAGATCGAGCGTCTATGACACGGTTCAAGAATTAGCCTCAGAAACAGTGGTTCTGAACATGCTGCCAATAGCTCGCCTGGGAAACATCCAGAGAAGTCCAAGATAGTGTTTTTTAGACTGGCTGCCACGAGCTGAAACGAATGCAGCCAAGAGCGAGCGTCTGTGACTTACGGTTCAAGAGTTATTCACAGAAACATGGTTCTGAACTTTGCTGCCAGCCGCGAAAGCGAAAATAACCAAGATCGAGCGTCTAGGATTTACTTGTCAATTGCTCGCCTGGGAAACATCCAGAGAAGTCAAAGACAGTGCTTCTATACTAATTGCCAGGCGCTGAGACGAATGCCGCCAAGATCTAGCGTCTATGACTTACGGTTCAAGAATTAGCCTCAGAAACATTGGGAAACAGTGCTTCTATACTAATTGCCAGGCGCTGAGACGAATGCCGCCAAGATCGAGCGTCTATGACTTACGGTTCAAGAATTAGCCTCAGAAACAGTGGTTCTGAACATGCTGCCAATAGCTCGCCTGGGAAACATCCAGAGAAGTCAAAGACAGTGCTTCTATACTAATTGCCAGGCGCTGAGACGAATGCCGCCAAGATCTAGCGTCTATGACTTACGGTTCAAGAATTAGCCTCAGAAACAGTGGGAAACAGTGCTTCTATACTAATTGCCAGGCGCTGAGACGAATGCCGCCAAGATCGAGCGTCTATGACTTACGGTTCAAGAATTAGCCTCAGAAACAGTGGTTCTGAACATGCTGCCAATAGCTCGCCTGGGAAACATCCAGAGAAGTCCAAGATTGTGTTTTTTTAGACTGGCTGCCACGAGCTGAAACGAATGCAGCCAAGAGCGAGCGTCTGTGACTTACGGTTCAAAAGTTATTCACAGAAACATCGTTCTGAACTTTGCTGCCAGCCGCGAAAGCGAAAATAACCAAGATCGAGCGTCTAGGATTTACTTGTCAAAAGCTCGCCTGGGAAACATCCAGAGAAGTCAAAGACAGTGCTTCTATACTAATTGCCAGGCGCTGAGACGAATGCCGCCAAGATCTAGCGTCTATGACTTACGGTTCAAGAATTAGCCTCAGAAACAGTGGGAAACAGTGCTTCTATACTAATTGCCAGGCGCTGAGACGAATGCCGCCAAGATCGAGCGTCTATGACTTACGGTTCAAGAATTAGCCTCAGAAACAGTGGTTCTGAACATGCTGCCAATAGCTCGCCTGGGAAACATCCAGAGAAGTCCAAGATTGTGTTTTTTAGACTGGCTGCCACGAGCTGAAACGAATGCAGCCAAGAGCTAGCGTCTGTGACTTACGGTTCAAAAGTTATTCACAGAAACATGGTTCTGAACTTTGCTGCCAGCCGCGAAAGCGAAAATAACCAAGATCGAGCGTCTAGGATTTACTTGTCAATAGCTCGCCTGGGAAACATCCAGAGAAGTCAAAGACAGTGCTTCTATACTAATTGCCAGGCGCTGAGACGAATGCCGCCAAGATCTAGCGTCTATGACTTACGGTTCAAGAATTAGCCTCAGAAACAGTGGGAAACAGTGCTTCTATACTAATTGCCAGGCGCTGAGACGAATGCCGCCAAGATCGAGCGTCTATGACTTACGGTTCAAGAATTAGCCTCAGAAACAGTGGTTCTGAACATGCTGCCAATAGCTCGCCTGGGAAACATCCAGAGAAGTCCAAGATTGTGTTTTTTTAGACTGGCTGCCACGAGCTGAAACGAATGCAGCCAAGAGCGAGCGTCTGTGACTTACGGTTCAAAAGTTATTCACAGAAACATCGTTCTGAACTTTGCTGCCAGCCGCGAAAGCGAAAATAACCAAGATCGAGCGTCTAGGATTTACTTGTCAAAAGCTCGCCTGGGAAACATCCAGAGAAGTCAAAGACAGTGCTTCTATACTAATTGCCAGGCGCTGAGACGAATGCCGCCAAGATCTAGCGTCTATGACTTACGGTTCAAGAATTAGCCTCAGAAACAGTGGGAAACAGTGCTTCTATACTAATTGCCAGGCGCTGAGACGAATGCCGCCAAGATCGAGCGTCTATGACTTACGGTTCAAGAATTAGCCTCAGAAACAGTGGTTCTGAACATGCTGCCAATAGCTCGCCTGGGAAACATCCAGAGAAGTCCAAGATTGTGTTTTTTAGACTGGCTGCCACGAGCTGAAACGAATGCAGCCAAGAGCTAGCGTCTGTGACTTACGGTTCAAAAGTTATTCACAGAAACATGGTTCTGAACTTTGCTGCCAGCCGCGAAAGCGAAAATAACCAAGATCGAGCGTCTAGGATTTACTTGTCAATAGCTCGCCTGGGAAACATCCAGAGAAGTCAAAGACAGTGCTTCTATACTAATTGCCAGGCGCTGAGACGAATGCCGCCAAGATCTAGCGTCTATGACTTACGGTTCAAGAATTTGCCTCAGAAACAGTGGGAAACAGTGCTTCTATACTAATTGCCAGGCGCTGAGACGAATGGCGCCAAGATCGAGCGTCTATGACACGGTTCAAGAATTAGCCTCAGAAACAGTGGTTCTGAACATGCTGCCAATAGCTCGCCTGGGAAACATCCAGAGAAGTCCAAGATAGTGTTTTTTAGACTGGCTGCCACGAGCTGAAACGAATGCAGCCAAGAGCGAGCGTCTGTGACTTACGGTTCAAGAGTTATTCACAGAAACATGGTTCTGAACTTTGCTGCCAGCCGCGAAAGCGAAAATAACCAAGATCGAGCGTCTAGGATTTACTTGTCAATTGCTCGCCTGGGAAACATCCAGAGAAGTCAAAGACAGTGCTTCTATACTAATTGCCAGGCGCTGAGACGAATGCCGCCAAGATCTAGCGTCTATGACTTACGGTTCAAGAATTAGCCTCAGAAACATTGGGAAACAGTGCTTCTATACTAATTGCCAGGCGCTGAGACGAATGCCGCCAAGATCGAGCGTCTATGACTTACGGTTCAAGAATTAGCCTCAGAAACAGTGGTTCTGAACATGCTGCCAATAGCTCGCCTGGGAAACATCCAGAGAAGTCCAAGATTGTGTTTTTTAGACTGGCTGCCACGAGCTGAAACGAATGCAGCCAAGAGCGAGCGTCTGTGACTTACGGTTCAAAAGTTATTCACAGAAACATGGTTCTGAACTTTGCTGCCAGCCGCGAAAGCGAAAATAACCAAGATCGAGCGTCTAGGATTTACTTGTCAAAAGCTCGCCTGGGAAACATCCAGAGAAGTCAAAGACAGTGCTTCTATACTAATTGCCAGGCGCTGAGACGAATGCCGCCAAGATCTAGCGTCTATGACTTACGGTTCAAGAATTAGCCTCAGAAACAGTGGGAAACAGTGCTTCTATACTAATTGCCAGGCGCTGAGACGAATGGCGCCAAGATCGAGCGTCTATGACACGGTTCAAGAATTAGCCTCAGAAACAGTGGTTCTGAACATGCTGCCAATAGCTCGCCTGGGAAACATCCAGAGAAGTCCAAGATTGTGTTTTTTAGACTGGCTGCCACGAGCTGAAACGAATGCAGCCAAGAGCTAGCGTCTGTGACTTACGGTTCAAAAGTTATTCACAGAAACATGGTTCTGAACTTTGCTGCCAGCCGCGAAAGCGAAAATAACCAAGATCGAGCGTCTAGGATTTACTTGTCAATAGCTCGCCTGGGAAACATCCAGAGAAGTCAAAGACAGTGCTTCTATACTAATTGCCAGGCGCTGAGACGAATGCCGCCAAGATCTAGCGTCTATGACTTACGGTTCAAGAATTAGCCTCAGAAACAGTGGGAAACAGTGCTTCTATACTAATTGCCAGGCGCTGAGACGAATGCCGCCAAGATCGAGCGTCTATGACTTACGGTTCAAGAATTAGCCTCAGAAACAGTGGTTCTGAACATGCTGCCAATAGCTCGCCTGGGAAACATCCAGAGAAGTCCAAGATTGTGTTTTTTTAGACTGGCTGCCACGAGCTGAAACGAATGCAGCCAAGAGCGAGCGTCTGTGACTTACGGTTCAAAAGTTATTCACAGAAACATCGTTCTGAACTTTGCTGCCAGCCGCGAAAGCGAAAATAACCAAGATCGAGCGTCTAGGATTTACTTGTCAAAAGCTCGCCTGGGAAACATCCAGAGAAGTCAAAGACAGTGCTTCTATACTAATTGCCAGGCGCTGAGACGAATGCCGCCAAGATCTAGCGTCTATGACTTACGGTTCAAGAATTAGCCTCAGAAACAGTGGGAAACAGTGCTTCTATACTAATTGCCAGGCGCTGAGACGAATGCCGCCAAGATCGAGCGTCTATGACTTACGGTTCAAGAATTAGCCTCAGAAACAGTGGTTCTGAACATGCTGCCAATAGCTCGCCTGGGAAACATCCAGAGAAGTCCAAGATTGTGTTTTTTAGACTGGCTGCCACGAGCTGAAACGAATGCAGCCAAGAGCTAGCGTCTGTGACTTACGGTTCAAAAGTTATTCACAGAAACATGGTTCTGAACTTTGCTGCCAGCCGCGAAAGCGAAAATAACCAAGATCGAGCGTCTAGGATTTACTTGTCAATAGCTCGCCTGGGAAACATCCAGAGAAGTCAAAGACAGTGCTTCTATACTAATTGCCAGGCGCTGAGACGAATGCCGCCAAGATCTAGCGTCTATGACTTACGGTTCAAGAATTTGCCTCAGAAACAGTGGGAAACAGTGCTTCTATACTAATTGCCAGGCGCTGAGACGAATGGCGCCAAGATCGAGCGTCTATGACACGGTTCAAGAATTAGCCTCAGAAACAGTGGTTCTGAACATGCTGCCAATAGCTCGCCTGGGAAACATCCAGAGAAGTCCAAGATAGTGTTTTTTAGACTGGCTGCCACGAGCTGAAACGAATGCAGCCAAGAGCGAGCGTCTGTGACTTACGGTTCAAGAGTTATTCACAGAAACATGGTTCTGAACTTTGCTGCCAGCCGCGAAAGCGAAAATAACCAAGATCGAGCGTCTAGGATTTACTTGTCAATTGCTCGCCTGGGAAACATCCAGAGAAGTCAAAGACAGTGCTTCTATACTAATTGCCAGGCGCTGAGACGAATGCCGCCAAGATCTAGCGTCTATGACTTACGGTTCAAGAATTAGCCTCAGAAACATTGGGAAACAGTGCTTCTATACTAATTGCCAGGCGCTGAGACGAATGCCGCCAAGATCGAGCGTCTATGACTTACGGTTCAAGAATTAGCCTCAGAAACAGTGGTTCTGAACATGCTGCCAATAGCTCGCCTGGGAAACATCCAGAGAAGTCCAAGATTGTGTTTTTTAGACTGGCTGCCACGAGCTGAAACGAATGCAGCCAAGAGCGAGCGTCTGTGACTTACGGTTCAAAAGTTATTCACAGAAACATGGTTCTGAACTTTGCTGAAAGCCGCGAAAGCGAAAATAACCAAGATCGAGCGTCTAGGATTTACTTGTCAAAAGCTCGCCTGGGAAACATCCAGAGAAGTCAAAGACAGTGCTTCCATACTAATTTCCAGGCGCTGAGACGAATGCCGCCAAGATCTAGCGTCTATGACTTACGGTTCAAGAATTAGCCTCAGAAACAGTGGGAAACAGTGCTTCTATACTAATTGCCAGGCGCTGAGACGAATGGCGCCAAGATCGAGCGTCTATGACACGGTTCAAGAATTAGCCTCAGAAACAGTGGTTCTGAACATGCTGCCAATAGCTCGCCTGGGAAACATCCAGAGAAGTCCAAGATTGTGTTTTTTAGACTGGCTGCCACGAGCTGAAACGAATGCAGCCAAGAGCTAGCGTCTGTGACTTACGGTTCAAAAGTTATTCACAGAAACATGGTTCTGAACTTTGCTGCCAGCCGCGAAAGCGAAAATAACCAAGATCGAGCGTCTAGGATTTACTTGTCAATAGCTCGCCTGGGAAACATCCAGAGAAGTCAAAGACAGTGCTTCTATACTAATTGCCAGGCGCTGAGACGAATGCCGCCAAGATCTAGCGTCTATGACTTACGGTTCAAGAATTAGCCTCAGAAACAGTGGGAAACAGTGCTTCTATACTAATTGCCAGGCGCTGAGACGAATGCCGCCAAGATCGAGCGTCTATGACTTACGGTTCAAGAATTAGCCTCAGAAACAGTGGTTCTGAACATGCTGCCAATAGCTCGCCTGGGAAACATCCAGAGAAGTCCAAGATTGTGTTTTTTTAGACTGGCTGCCACGAGCTGAAACGAATGCAGCCAAGAGCGAGCGTCTGTGACTTACGGTTCAAAAGTTATTCACAGAAACATCGTTCTGAACTTTGCTGCCAGCCGCGAAAGCGAAAATAACCAAGATCGAGCGTCTAGGATTTACTTGTCAAAAGCTCGCCTGGGAAACATCCAGAGAAGTCAAAGACAGTGCTTCTATACTAATTGCCAGGCGCTGAGACGAATGCCGCCAAGATCTAGCGTCTATGACTTACGGTTCAAGAATTAGCCTCAGAAACAGTGGGAAACAGTGCTTCTATACTAATTGCCAGGCGCTGAGACGAATGCCGCCAAGATCGAGCGTCTATGACTTACGGTTCAAGAATTAGCCTCAGAAACAGTGGTTCTGAACATGCTGCCAATAGCTCGCCTGGGAAACATCCAGAGAAGTCCAAGATTGTGTTTTTTAGACTGGCTGCCACGAGCTGAAACGAATGCAACCAAGAGCTAGCGTCTGTGACTTACGGTTCAAAAGTTATTCACAGAAACATGGTTCTGAACTTTTCTGCCAGCCGCGAAAGCGAAAATAACCAAGATCGAGCGTCTAGGATTTACTTGTCAATAGCTCGCCTGGGAAACATCCAGAGAAGTCAAAGACAGTGCTTCTATACTAATTGCCAGGCGCTGAGACGAATGCCGCCAAGATCTAGCGTCTATGACTTACGGTTCAAGAATTAGCCTCAGAAACAATGGGAAACAGTGCTTCTATACTAATTGCCAGGCGCTGAGACGAATGCCGCCAAGATCGAGCGTCTATGACTTACGGTTCAAGAATTAGCCTCAGAAACAGTGGTTCTGAACATGCTGCCAATAGCTCGCCTGGGAAACATCCAGAGAAGTCCAAGATTGTGTTTTTTTAGACTGGCTGCCACGAGCTGAAACGAATGCAGCCAAGAGCGAGCGTCTGTGACTTACGGTTCAAAAGTTATTCACAGAAACATCGTTCTGAACTTTGCTGCCAGCCGCGAAAGCGAAAATAACCAAGATCGAGCGTCTAGGATTTACTTGTCAAAAGCTCGCCTGGGAAACATCCAGAGAAGTCAAAGACAGTGCTTCTATACTAATTGCCAGGCGCTGAGACGAATGCCGCCAAGATCTAGCGTCTATGACTTACGGTTCAAGAATTAGCCTCAGAAACAGTGGGAAACAGTGCTTCTATACTAATTGCCAGGCGCTGAGACGAATGCCGCCAAGATCGAGCGTCTATGACTTACGGTTCAAGAATTAGCCTCAGAAACAGTGGTTCTGAACATGCTGCCAATAGCTCGCCTGGGAAACATCCAGAGAAGTCCAAGATTGTGTTTTTTAGACTGGCTGCCACGAGCTGAAACGAATGCAGCCAAGAGCTAGCGTCTGTGACTTACGGTTCAAAAGTTATTCACAGAAACATGGTTCTGAACTTTGCTGCCAGCCGCGAAAGCGAAAATAACCAAGATCGAGCGTCTAGGATTTACTTGTCAATAGCTCGCCTGGGAAACATCCAGAGAAGTCAAAGACAGTGCTTCTATACTAATTGCCAGGCGCTGAGACGAATGCCGCCAAGATCTAGCGTCTATGACTTACAGTTCAAGAATTTGCCTCAGAAACAGTGGGAAACAGTGCTTCTATACTAATTGCCAGGCGCTGAGACGAATGGCGCCAAGATCGAGCGTCTATGACACGGTTCAAGAATTAGCCTCAGAAACAGTGGTTCTGAACATGCTGCCAATAGCTCGCCTGGGAAACATCCAGAGAAGTCCAAGATAGTGTTTTTAGACTGGCTGCCACGAGCTGAAAAGAATGCAGCCAAGAGCGAGCGTCTGTGACTTACGGTTCAAAAGTTATTCACAGAAACATGGTTCTGAACTTTGCTGCCAGCCGCGAAAGCGAAAATAACCAAGATCGAGCGTCTAGGATTTACTTGTCAATAGCTCGCCTGGGAAACATCCAGAGAAGTCAAAGACAGTGCTTCTATACTAATTGCCAGGTGCTGAGACGAATGCCGCCAAGATCTAGCGTCTATGACTTACGGTTCAAGAATTAGCCTCAGAAACAGTGGGAAACAGTGCTTCTATACTAATTGCCAGGCGCTGAGACGAATGCCGCCAAGATCGAGCGTCTATGACTTACGGTTCAAGAATTAGCCTCAGAAACAGTGGTTCTGAACATGCTGCCAATAGCTCGCCTGGGAAACATCCAGAGAAGTCCAAGATTGTGTTTTTTAGACTGGCTGCCACGAGCTGAAACGAATGCAGCCAAGAGCTAGCGTCTGTGACTTACGGTTCAAAAGTTATTCACAGAAACATGGTTCTGAACTTTGCTGCCAGCCGCGAAAGCGAAAATAACCAAGATCGAGCGTCTAGGATTTACTTGTCAATAGCTCGCCTGGGAAACATCCAGAGAAGTCAAAGACAGTGCTTCTATACTAATTGCCAGGCGCTGAGACGAATGCCGCCAAGATCTAGCGTCTATGACTTACGGTTCAAGAATTAGCCTCAGAAACAGTGGGAAACAGTGCTTCTATACTAATTGCCAGGCGCTGAGACGAATGCCGCCAAGATCGAGCGTCTATGACTTACGGTTCAAGAATTAGCCTCAGAAACAGTGGTTCTGAACATGCTGCCAATAGCTCGCCTGGGAAACATCCAGAGAAGTCCAAGATTGTGTTTTTTTAGACTGGCTGCCACGAGCTGAAACGAATGCAGCCAAGAGCGAGCGTCTGTGACTTACGGTTCAAAAGTTATTCACAGAAACATCGTTCTGAACTTTGCTGCCAGCCGCGAAAGCGAAAATAACCAAGATCGAGCGTCTAGGATTTACTTGTCAAAAGCTCGCCTGGGAAACATCCAGAGAAGTCAAAGACAGTGCTTCTATACTAATTGCCAGGCGCTGAGACGAATGCCGCCAAGATCTAGCGTCTATGACTTACGGTTCAAGAATTAGCCTCAGAAACAGTGGGAAACAGTGCTTCTATACTAATTGCCAGGCGCTGAGACGAATGCCGCCAAGATCGAGCGTCTATGACTTACGGTTCAAGAATTAGCCTCAGAAACAGTGGTTCTGAACATGCTGCCAATAGCTCGCCTGGGAAACATCCAGAGAAGTCCAAGATTGTGTTTTTTTAGACTGGCTGCCACGAGCTGAAACGAATGCAGCCAAGAGCGAGCGTCTGTGACTTACGGTTCAAAAGTTATTCACAGAAACATCGTTCTGAACTTTGCTGCCAGCCGCGAAAGCGAAAATAACCAAGATCGAGCGTCTAGGATTTACTTGTCAAAAGCTCGCCTGGGAAACATCCAGAGAAGTCAAAGACAGTGCTTCTATACTAATTGCCAGGCGCTGAGACGAATGCCGCCAAGATCTAGCGTCTATCACTTACGGTTCAAGAATTAGCCTCAGAAACAGTGGGAAACAGTGCTTCTATACTAATTGCCAGGCGCTGAGACGAATGCCGCCAAGATCGAGCGTCTATGACTTACGGTTCAAGAATTAGCCTCAGAAACAGTGGTTCTGAACATGCTGCCAATAGCTCGCCTGGGAAACATCCAGAGAAGTCCAAGATTGTGTTTTTTAGACTGGCTGCCACGAGCTGAAACGAATGCAGCCAAGAGCTAGCGTCTGTGACTTACGGTTCAAAAGTTATTCACAGAAACATGGTTCTGAACTTTGCTGCCAGCCGCGAAAGCGAAAATAACCAAGATCGAGCGTCTAGGATTTACTTGTCAAAAGCTCGCCTGGGAAACATCCAGAGAAGTCAAAGACAGTGCTTCTATACTAATTGCCAGGCGCTGAGACGAATGCCGCCAAGATCTAGCGTCTATCACTTACGGTTCAAGAATTAGCCTCAGAAACAGTGGGAAACAGTGCTTCTATACTAATTGCCAGGCGCTGAGACGAATGCCGCCAAGATCGAGCGTCTATGACTTACGGTTCAAGAATTAGCCTCAGAAACAGTGGTTCTGAACATGCTGCCAATAGCTCGCCTGGGAAACATCCAGAGAAGTCCAAGATTGTGTTTTTTAGACTGGCTGCCACGAGCTGAAACGAATGCAGCCAAGAGCTAGCGTCTGTGACTTACGGTTCAAAAGTTATTCACAGAAACATGGTTCTGAACTTTGCTGCCAGCCGCGAAAGCGAAAATAACCAAGATCGAGCGTCTAGGATTTACTTGTCAAAAGCTCGCCTGGGAAACATCCAGAGAAGTCAAAGACAGTGCTTCTATACTAATTGCCAGGCGCTGAGACGAATGCCGCCAAGATCTAGCGTCTATCACTTACGGTTCAAGAATTAGCCTCAGAAACAGTGGGAAACAGTGCTTCTATACTAATTGCCAGGCGCTGAGACGAATGCCGCCAAGATCGAGCGTCTATGACTTACGGTTCAAGAATTAGCCTCAGAAACAGTGGTTCTGAACATGCTGCCAATAGCTCGCCTGGGAAACATCCAGAGAAGTCCAAGATTGTGTTTTTTAGACTGGCTGCCACGAGCTGAAACGAATGCAGCCAAGAGCTAGCGTCTGTGACTTACGGTTCAAAAGTTATTCACAGAAACATGGTTCTGAACTTTGCTGCCAGCCGCGAAAGCGAAAATAACCAAGATCGAGCGTCTAGGATTTACTTGTCAATAGCTCGCCTGGGAAACATCCAGAGAAGTCAAAGACAGTGCTTCTATACTAATTGCCAGGTGCTGAGACGAATGCCGCCAAGATCTAGCGTCTATGACTTACGGTTCAAGAATTAGCCTCAGAAACAGTGGGAAACAGTGCTTCTATACTAATTGCCAGGCGCTGAGACGAATGCCGCCAAGATCGAGCGTCTATGACTTACGGTTCAAGAATTAGCCTCAGAAACAGTGGTTCTGAACATGCTGCCAATAGCTCGCCTGGGAAACATCCAGAGAAGTCCAAGATTGTGTTTTTTAGACTGGCTGCCACGAGCTGAAACGAATGCAGCCAAGAGCTAGCGTCTGTAACTTACGGTTCAAAAGTTATTCACAGAAACATGGTTCTGAACTTTGCTGCCAGCCGCGAAAGCGAAAATAACCAAGATCGAGCGTCTAGGATTTACTTGTCAATAGCTCGCCTGGGAAACATCCAGAGAAGTCAAAGACAGTGCTTCTATACTAATTGCCAGGCGCTGAGACGAATGCCGCCAAGATCTAGCGTCTATGACTTACGGTTCAAGAATTTGCCTCAGAAACAGTGGGAAACAGTGCTTCTATACTAATTGCCAGGCGCTGAGACGAATGGCGCCAAGATCGAGCGTCTATGACACGGTTCAAGAATTAGCCTCAGAAACAGTGGTTCTGAACATGCTGCCAATAGCTCGCCTGGGAAACATCCAGAGAAGTCCAAGATAGTGTTTTTTAGACTGGCTGCCACGAGCTGAAACGAATGCAGCCAAGAGCGAGCGTCTGTGACTTACGGTTCAAGAGTTATTCACAGAAACATGGTTCTGAACTTTGCTGCCAGCCGCGAAAGCGAAAATAACCAAGATCGAGCGTCTAGGATTTACTTGTCAATTGCTCGCCTGGGAAACATCCAGAGAAGTCAAAGACAGTGCTTCTATACTAATTGCCAGGCGCTGAGACGAATGCCGCCAAGATCTAGCGTCTATGACTTACGGTTCAAGAATTAGCCTCAGAAACATTGGGAAACAGTGCTTCTATACTAATTGCCAGGCGCTGAGACGAATGCCGCCAAGATCGAGCGTCTATTACTTACGGTTCAAGAATTAGCCTCAGAAACAGTGGTTCTGAACATGCTGCCAATAGCTCGCCTGGGAAACATCCAGAGAAGTCCAAGATTGTGTTTTTTAGACTGGCTGCCACGAGCTGAAACGAATGCAGCCAAGAGCGAGCGTCTGTGACTTACGGTTCAAAAGTTATTCACAGAAACATGGTTCTGAACTTTGCTGCCAGCCGCGAAAGCGAAAATAACCAAGATCGAGCGTCTAGGATTTACTTGTCAAAAGCTCGCCTGGGAAACATCCAGAGAAGTCAAAGACAGTGCTTCTATACTAATTGCCAGGCGCTGAGACGAATGCCGCCAAGATCTAGCGTCTATGACTTACGGTTCAAGAATTAGCCTCAGAAACAGTGGTTCTGAACATGCTGCCAATAGCTCGCCTGGGAAACATCCAGAGAAGTCCAAGATTGTGTTTTTTAGACTGGCTGCCACGAGCTGAAACGAATGCAGCCAAGAGCTAGCGTCTGTGACTTACGGTTCAAAAGTTATTCACAGAAACATGGTTCTGAACTTTGCTGCCAGCCGCGAAAGCGAAAATAACCAAGATCGAGCGTCTAGGATTTACTTGTCAATAGCTCGCCTGGGAAACATCCAGAGAAGTCAAAGACAGTGCTTCTATACTAATTGCCAGGTGCTGAGACGAATGCCGCCAAGATCTAGCGTCTATGACTTACGGTTCAAGAATTAGCCTCAGAAACAGTGGGAAACAGTGCTTCTATACTAATTGCCAGGCGCTGAGACGAATGCCGCCAAGATCGAGCGTCTATGACTTACGGTTCAAGAATTAGCCTCAGAAACAGTGGTTCTGAACATGCTGCCAATAGCTCGCCTGGGAAACATCCAGAGAAGTCCAAGATTGTGTTTTTTAGACTGGCTGCCACGAGCTGAAACGAATGCAGCCAAGAGCTAGCGTCTGTGACTTACGGTTCAAAAGTTATTCACAGAAACATGGTTCTGAACTTTGCTGCCAGCCGCGAAAGCGAAAATAACCAAGATCGAGCGTCTAGGATTTACTTGTCAATAGCTCGCCTGGGAAACATCCAGAGAAGTCAAAGACAGTGCTACTATACTAATTGCCAGGCGCTGAGACGAATGCCGCCAAGATCTAGCGTCTATGACTTACGGTTCAAGAATTTGCCTCAGAAACAGTGGGAAACAGTGCTTCTATACTAATTGCCAGGCGCTGAGACGAATGGCGCCAAGATCGAGCGTCTATGACACGGTTCAAGAATTAGCCTCAGAAACAGTGGTTCTGAACATGCTGCCAATAGCTCGCCTGGGAAACATCCAGAGAAGTCAAAGACAGTGCTACTATACTAATTGCCAGGCGCTGAGACGAATGCCGCCAAGATCTAGCGTCTATGACTTACGGTTCAAGAATTTGCCTCAGAAACAGTGGGAAACAGTGCTTCTATACTAATTGCCAGGCGCTGAGACGAATGGCGCCAAGATCGAGCGTCTATGACACGGTTCAAGAATTAGCCTCAGAAACAGTGGTTCTGAACATGCTGCCAATAGCTCGCCTGGGAAACATCCAGAGAAGTCCAAGATAGTGTTTTTTAGACTGGCTGCCACGAGCTGAAACGAATGCAGCCAAGAGCGAGCGTCTGTGACTTACGGTTCAAGAGTTATTCACAGAAACATGGTTCTGAACTTTGCTGCCAGCCGCGAAAGCGAAAATAACCAAGATCGAGCGTCTAGGATTTACTTGTCAATTGCTCGCCTGGGAAACATCCAGAGAAGTCAAAGACAGTGCTTCTATACTAATTGCCAGGCGCTGAGACGAATGCCGCCAAGATCTAGCGTCTATGACTTACGGTTCAAGAATTAGCCTCAGAAACATTGGGAAACAGTGCTTCTATACTAATTGCCAGGCGCTGAGACGAATGCCGCCAAGATCTAGCGTCTATGACTTACGGTTCAAGAATTAGCCTCAGAAACATTGGGAAACAGTGCTTCTATACTAATTGCCAGGCGCTGAGACGAATGCCGCCAAGATCGAGCGTCTATGACTTACGGTTCAAGAATTAGCCTCAGAAACAGTGGTTCTGAACATGCTGCCAATAGCTCGCCTGGGAAACATCCAGAGAAGTCCAAGATTGTGTTTTTTAGACTGGCTGCCACGAGCTGAAACGAATGCAGCCAAGAGCGAGCGTCTGTGACTTACGGTTCAAAAGTTATTCACAGAAACATGGTTCTGAACTTTGCTGAAAGCCGCGAAAGCGAAAATAACCAAGATCGAGCGTCTAGGATTTACTTGTCAAAAGCTCGCCTGGGAAACATCCAGAGAAGTCAAAGACAGTGCTTCCATACTAATTTCCAGGCGCTGAGACGAATGCCGCCAAGATCTAGCGTCTATGACTTACGGTTCAAGAATTAGCCTCAGAAACAGTGGGAAACAGTGCTTCTATACTAATTGCCAGGCGCTGAGACGAATGGCGCCAAGATCGAGCGTCTATGACTTACGGTTCAAGAATTAGCCTCAGAAACAGTGGTTCTGAACATGCTGCCAATAGCTCGCCTGGGAAACATCCAGAGAAGTCCAAGATTGTGTTTTTTAGACTGGCTGCCACGAGCTGAAACGAATGCAGCCAAGAGCGAGCGTCTGTGACTTACGGTTCAAAAGTTATTCACAGAAACATGGTTCTGAACTTTGCTGCCAGCCGCGAAAGCGAAAATAACCAAGATCGAGCGTCTAGGATTTACTTGTCAAAAGCTCGCCTGGGAAACATCCAGAGAAGTCAAAGACAGTGCTTCTATACTAATTGCCAGGCGCTGAGACGAATGCCGCCAAGATCTAGCGTCTATGACTTACGGTTCAAGAATTAGCCTCAGAAACAGTGGTTCTGAACATGCTGCCAATAGCTCGCCTGGGAAACATCCAGAGAAGTCCAAGATTGTGTTTTTTAGACTGGCTGCCACGAGCTGAAACGAATGCAGCCAAGAGCTAGCGTCTGTGACTTACGGTTCAAAAGTTATTCACAGAAACATGGTTCTGAACTTTGCTGCCAGCCGCGAAAGCGAAAATAACCAAGATCGAGCGTCTAGGATTTACTTGTCAATAGCTCGCCTGGGAAACATCCAGAGAAGTCAAAGACAGTGCTTCTATACTAATTGCCAGGCGCTGAGACGAATGCCGCCAAGATCTAGCGTCTATGACTTACGGTTCAAGAATTAGCCTCAGAAACAGTGGGAAACAGTGCTTCTATACTAATTGCCAGGCGCTGAGACGAATGCCGCCAAGATCGAGCGTCTATGACTTACGGTTCAAGAATTAGCCTCAGAAACAGTGGTTCTGAACATGCTGCCAATAGCTCGCCTGGGAAACATCCAGAGAAGTCCAAGATTGTGTTTTTTAGACTGGCTGCCACGAGCTGAAACGAATGCAGCCAAGAGCTAGCGTCTGTGACTTACGGTTCAAAAGTTATTCACAGAAACATGGTTCTGAACTTTGCTGCCAGCCGCGAAAATAACCAAGATCGAGCGTCTAGGATTTACTTGTCAATAGCTCGCCTGGGAAACATCCAGAGAAGTCAAAGACAGTGCTTCTATACTAATTGCCAGGTGCTGAGACGAATGCCGCCAAGATCTAGCGTCTATGACTTACGGTTCAAGAATTAGCCTCAGAAACAGTGGGAAACAGTGCTTCTATACTAATTGCCAGGCGCTGAGACGAATGCCGCCAAGATCGAGCGTCTATGACTTACGGTTCAAGAATTAGCCTCAGAAACAGTGGTTCTGAACATGCTGCCAATAGCTCGCCTGGGAAACATCCAGAGAAGTCCAAGATTGTGTTTTTTAGACTGGCTGCCACGAGCTGAAACGAATGCAGCCAAGAGCTAGCGTCTGTGACTTACGGTTCAAAAGTTATTCACAGAAACATGGTTCTGAACTTTACTGCCAGCCGCGAAAGCGAAAATAACCAAGATCGAGCGTCTAGGATTTACTTGTCAATAGCTCGCCTGGGAAACATCCAGAGAAGTCAAAGACAGTGCTTCTATACTAATTGCCAGGCGCTGAGACGAATGCCGCCAAGATCTAGCGTCTATGACTTACGGTTCAAGAATTAGCCTCAGAAACAGTGGTTCTGAACATGCTGCCAATAGCTCGCCTGGGAAACATCCAGAGAAGTCCAAGATTGTGTTTTTTAGACTGGCTGCCACGAGCTGAAACGAATGCAGCCAAGAGCTAGCGTCTGTGACTTACGGTTCAAAAGTTATTCACAGAAACATGGTTCTGAACTTTGCTGCCAGCCGCGAAAGCGAAAATAACCAAGATCGAGCGTCTAGGATTTACTTGTCAATAGCTCGCCTGGGAAACATCCAGAGAAGTCAAAGACAGTGCTTCTATACTAATTGCCAGGCGCTGAGACGAATGCCGCCAAGATCTAGCGTCTATGACTTACGGTTCAAGAATTAGCCTCAGAAACAGTGGGAAACAGTGCTTCTATACTAATTGCCAGGCGCTGAGACGAATGCCGCCAAGATCGAGCGTCTATGACTTACGGTTCAAGAATTAGCCTCAGAAACAGTGGTTCTGAACATGCTGCCAATAGCTCGCCTGGGAAACATCCAGAGAAGTCCAAGATTGTGTTTTTTAGACTGGCTGCCACGAGCTGAAACGAATGCAGCCAAGAGCTAGCGTCTGTGACTTACGGTTCAAAAGTTATTCACAGAAACATGGTTCTGAACTTTGCTGCCAGCCGCGAAAGCGAAAATAACCAAGATCGAGCGTCTAGGATTTACTTGTCAATAGCTCGCCTGGGAAACATCCAGAGAAGTCAAAGACAGTGCTTCTATACTAATTGCCAGGTGCTGAGACGAATGCCGCCAAGATCTAGCGTCTATGACTTACGGTTCAAGAATTAGCCTCAGAAACAGTGGGAAACAGTGCTTCTATACTAATTGCCAGGCGCTGAGACGAATGCCGCCAAGATCGAGCGTCTATGACTTACGGTTCAAGAATTAGCCTCAGAAACAGTGGTTCTGAACATGCTGCCAATAGCTCGCCTGGGAAACATCCAGAGAAGTCCAAGATTGTGTTTTTTAGACTGGCTGCCACGAGCTGAAACGAATGCAGCCAAGAGCTAGCGTCTGTGACTTACGGTTCAAAAGTTATTCACAGAAACATGGTTCTGAACTTTGCTGCCAGCCGCGAAAGCGAAAATAACCAAGATCGAGCGTCTAGGATTTACTTGTCAAAAGCTCGCCTGGGAAACATCCAGAGAAGTCAAAGACAGTGCTTCTATACTAATTGCCAGGCGCTGAGACGAATGCCGCCAAGATCTAGCGTCTATGACTTACGGTTCAAGAATTAGCCTCAGAAACAGTGGTTCTGAACATGCTGCCAATAGCTCGCCTGGGAAACATCCAGAGAAGTCCAAGATTGTGTTTTTTAGACTGGCTGCCACGAGCTGAAACGAATGCAGCCAAGAGCTAGCGTCTGTGACTTACGGTTCAAAAGTTATTCACAGAAACATGGTTCTGAACTTTGCTGCCAGCCGCGAAAGCGAAAATAACCAAGATCGAGCGTCTAGGATTTACTTGTCAATAGCTCGCCTGGGAAACATCCAGAGAAGTCAAAGACAGTGCTTCTATACTAATTGCCAGGCGCTGAGACGAATGCCGCCAAGATCTAGCGTCTATGACTTACGGTTCAAGAATTAGCCTCAGAAACAGTGGGAAACAGTGCTTCTATACTAATTGCCAGGCGCTGAGACGAATGCCGCCAAGATCGAGCGTCTATGACTTACGGTTCAAGAATTAGCCTCAGAAACAGTGGTTCTGAACATGCTGCCAATAGCTCGCCTGGGAAACATCCAGAGAAGTCCAAGATTGTGTTTTTTAGACTGGCTGCCACGAGCTGAAACGAATGCAGCCAAGAGCTAGCGTCTGTGACTTACGGTTCAAAAGTTATTCACAGAAACATGGTTCTGAACTTTGCTGCCAGCCGCGAAAGCGAAAATAACCAAGATCGAGCGTCTAGGATTTACTTGTCAATAGCTCGCCTGGGAAACATCCAGAGAAGTCAAAGACAGTGCTTCTATACTAATTGCCAGGTGCTGAGACGAATGCCGCCAAGATCTAGCGTCTATGACTTACGGTTCAAGAATTAGCCTCAGAAACAGTGGGAAACAGTGCTTCTATACTAATTGCCAGGCGCTGAGACGAATGCCGCCAAGATCGAGCGTCTATGACTTACGGTTCAAGAATTAGCCTCAGAAACAGTGGTTCTGAACATGCTGCCAATAGCTCGCCTGGGAAACATCCAGAGAAGTCCAAGATTGTGTTTTTTAGACTGGCTGCCACGAGCTGAAACGAATGCAGCCAAGAGCTAGCGTCTGTGACTTACGGTTCAAAAGTTATTCACAGAAACATGGTTCTGAACTTTGCTGCCAGCCGCGAAAGCGAAAATAACCAAGATCGAGCGTCTAGGATTTACTTGTCAATAGCTCGCCTGGGAAACATCCAGAGAAGTCAAAGACAGTGCTTCTATACTAATTGCCAGGCGCTGAGACGAATGCCGCCAAGATCTAGCGTCTATGACTTACGGTTCAAGAATTTGCCTCAGAAACAGTGGGAAACAGTGCTTCTATACTAATTGCCAGGCGCTGAGACGAATGGCGCCAAGATCGAGCGTCTATGACACGGTTCAAGAATTAGCCTCAGAAACAGTGGTTCTGAACATGCTGCCAATAGCTCGCCTGGGAAACATCCAGAGAAGTCCAAGATAGTGTTTTTTAGACTGGCTGCCACGAGCTGAAACGAATGCAGCCAAGAGCGAGCGTCTGTGACTTACGGTTCAAGAGTTATTCACAGAAACATGGTTCTGAACTTTGCTGCCAGCCGCGAAAGCGAAAATAACCAAGATCGAGCGTCTAGGATTTACTTGTCAATTGCTCGCCTGGGAAACATCCAGAGAAGTCAAAGACAGTGCTTCTATACTAATTGCCAGGCGCTGAGACGAATGCCGCCAAGATCTAGCGTCTATGACTTACGGTTCAAGAATTAGCCTCAGAAACATTGGGAAACAGTGCTTCTATACTAATTGCCAGGCGCTGAGACGAATGCCGCCAAGATCGAGCGTCTATGACTTACGGTTCAAGAATTAGCCTCAGAAACAGTGGTTCTGAACATGCTGCCAATAGCTCGCCTGGGAAACATCCAGAGAAGTCCAAGATTGTGTTTTTTTAGACTGGCTGCCACGAGCTGAAACGAATGCAGCCAAGAGCGAGCGTCTGTGACTTACGGTTCAAAAGTTATTCACAGAAACATCGTTCTGAACTTTGCTGCCAGCCGCGAAAGCGAAAATAACCAAGATCGAGCGTCTAGGATTTACTTGTCAAAAGCTCGCCTGGGAAACATCCAGAGAAGTCAAAGACAGTGCTTCTATACTAATTGCCAGGCGCTGAGACGAATGCCGCCAAGATCTAGCGTCTATGACTTACGGTTCAAGAATTAGCCTCAGAAACAGTGGGAAACAGTGCTTCTATACTAATTGCCAGGCGCTGAGACGAATGCCGCCAAGATCGAGCGTCTATGACTTACGGTTCAAGAATTAGCCTCAGAAACAGTGGTTCTGAACATGCTGCCAATAGCTCGCCTGGGAAACATCCAGAGAAGTCCAAGATTGTGTTTTTTAGACTGGCTGCCACGAGCTGAAACGAATGCAGCCAAGAGCTAGCGTCTGTGACTTACGGTTCAAAAGTTATTCACAGAAACATGGTTCTGAACTTTGCTGCCAGCCGCGAAAGCGAAAATAACCAAGATCGAGCGTCTAGGATTTACTTGTCAATAGCTCGCCTGGGAAACATCCAGAGAAGTCAAAGACAGTGCTTCTATACTAATTGCCAGGCGCTGAGACGAATGCCGCCAAGATCTAGCGTCTATGACTTACGGTTCAAGAATTTGCCTCAGAAACAGTGGGAAACAGTGCTTCTATACTAATTGCCAGGCGCTGAGACGAATGGCGCCAAGATCGTGCGTCTATGACACGGTTCAAGAATTAGCCTCAGAAACAGTGGTTCTGAACATGCTGCCAATAGCTCGCCTGGGAAACATCCAGAGAAGTCCAAGATAGTGTTTTTTAGACTGGCTGCCACGAGCTGAAACGAATGCAGCCAAGAGCGAGCGTCTGTGACTTACGGTTCAAGAGTTATTCACAGAAACATGGTTCTGAACTTTGCTGCCAGCCGCGAAAGCGAAAATAACCAAGATCGAGCGTCTAGGATTTACTTGTCAATTGCTCGCCTGGGAAACATCCAGAGAAGTCAAAGACAGTGCTTCTATACTAATTGCCAGGCGCTGAGACGAATGCCGCCAAGATCTAGCGTCTATGACTTACGGTTCAAGAATTAGCCTCAGAAACATTGGGAAACAGTGCTTCTATACTAATTGCCAGGCGCTGAGACGAATGCCGCCAAGATCGAGCGTCTATGACTTACGGTTCAAGAATTAGCCTCAGAAACAGTGGTTCTGAACATGCTGCCAATAGCTCGCCTGGGAAACATCCAGAGAAGTCCAAGATTGTGTTTTTTAGACTGGCTGCCACGAGCTGAAACGAATGCAGCCAAGAGCGAGCGTCTGTGACTTACGGTTCAAAAGTTATTCACAGAAACATGGTTCTGAACTTTGCTGCCAGCCGCGAAAGCGAAAATAACCAAGATCGAGCGTCTAGGATTTACTTGTCAAAAGCTCGCCTGGGAAACATCCAGAGAAGTCAAAGACAGTGCTTCTATACTAATTGCCAGGCGCTGAGACGAATGCCGCCAAGATCTAGCGTCTATGACTTACGGTTCAAGAATTAGCCTCAGAAACAGTGGGAAACAGTGCTTCTATACTAATTGCCAGGCGCTGAGACGAATGGCGCCAAGATCGAGCGTCTATGACACGGTTCAAGAATTAGCCTCAGAAACAGTGGTTCTGAACATGCTGCCAATAGCTCGCCTGGGAAACATCCAGAGAAGTCCAAGATTGTGTTTTTTAGACTGGCTGCCACGAGCTGAAACGAATGCAGCCAAGAGCTAGCGTCTGTGACTTACGGTTCAAAAGTTATTCACAGAAACATGGTTCTGAACTTTGCTGCCAGCCGCGAAAGCGAAAATAACCAAGATCGAGCGTCTAGGATTTACTTGTCAATAGCTCGCCTGGGAAACATCCAGAGAAGTCAAAGACAGTGCTTCTATACTAATTGCCAGGCGCTGAGACGAATGCCGCCAAGATCTAGCGTCTATGACTTACGGTTCAAGAATTAGCCTCAGAAACAGTGGGAAACAGTGCTTCTATACTAATTGCCAGGCGCTGAGACGAATGCCGCCAAGATCGAGCGTCTATGACTTACGGTTCAAGAATTAGCCTCAGAAACAGTGGTTCTGAACATGCTGCCAATAGCTCGCCTGGGAAACATCCAGAGAAGTCCAAGATTGTGTTTTTTTAGACTGGCTGCCACGAGCTGAAACGAATGCAGCCAAGAGCGAGCGTCTGTGACTTACGGTTCAAAAGTTATTCACAGAAACATCGTTCTGAACTTTGCTGCCAGCCGCGAAAGCGAAAATAACCAAGATCGAGCGTCTAGGATTTACTTGTCAAAAGCTCGCCTGGGAAACATCCAGAGAAGTCAAAGACAGTGCTTCTATACTAATTGCCAGGCGCTGAGACGAATGCCGCCAAGATCTAGCGTCTATGACTTACGGTTCAAGAATTAGCCTCAGAAACAGTGGGAAACAGTGCTTCTATACTAATTGCCAGGCGCTGAGACGAATGCCGCCAAGATCGAGCGTCTATGACTTACGGTTCAAGAATTAGCCTCAGAAACAGTGGTTCTGAACATGCTGCCAATAGCTCGCCTGGGAAACATCCAGAGAAGTCCAAGATTGTGTTTTTTAGACTGGCTGCCACGAGCTGAAACGAATGCAGCCAAGAGCTAGCGTCTGTGACTTACGGTTCAAAAGTTATTCACAGAAACATGGTTCTGAACTTTGCTGCCAGCCGCGAAAGCGAAAATAACCAAGATCGAGCGTCTAGGATTTACTTGTCAATAGCTCGCCTGGGAAACATCCAGAGAAGTCAAAGACAGTGCTTCTATACTAATTGCCAGGCGCTGAGACGAATGCCGCCAAGATCTAGCGTCTATGACTTACGGTTCAAGAATTAGCCTCAGAAACAGTGGGAAACAGTGCTTCTATACTAATTGCCAGGCGCTGAGACGAATGCCGCCAAGATCGAGCGTCTATGACTTACGGTTCAAGAATTAGCCTCAGAAACAGTGGTTCTGAACATGCTGCCAATAGCTCGCCTGGGAAACATCCAGAGAAGTCCAAGATTGTGTTTTTTTAGACTGGCTGCCACGAGCTGAAACGAATGCAGCCAAGAGCGAGCGTCTGTGACTTACGGTTCAAAAGTTATTCACAGAAACATCGTTCTGAACTTTGCTGCCAGCCGCGAAAGCGAAAATAACCAAGATCGAGCGTCTAGGATTTACTTGTCAAAAGCTCGCCTGGGAAACATCCAGAGAAGTCAAAGACAGTGCTTCTATACTAATTGCCAGGCGCTGAGACGAATGCCGCCAAGATCTAGCGTCTATGACTTACGGTTCAAGAATTAGCCTCAGAAACAGTGGGAAACAGTGCTTCTATACTAATTGCCAGGCGCTGAGACGAATGCCGCCAAGATCGAGCGTCTATGACTTACGGTTCAAGAATTAGCCTCAGAAACAGTGGTTCTGAACATGCTGCCAATAGCTCGCCTGGGAAACATCCAGAGAAGTCCAAGATTGTGTTTTTTAGACTGGCTGCCACGAGCTGAAACGAATGCAGCCAAGAGCTAGCGTCTGTGACTTACGGTTCAAAAGTTATTCACAGAAACATGGTTCTGAACTTTGCTGCCAGCCGCGAAAGCGAAAATAACCAAGATCGAGCGTCTAGGATTTACTTGTCAATAGCTCGCCTGGGAAACATCCAGAGAAGTCAAAGACAGTGCTTCTATACTAATTGCCAGGCGCTGAGACGAATGCCGCCAAGATCTAGCGTCTATGACTTACGGTTCAAGAATTTGCCTCAGAAACAGTGGGAAACAGTGCTTCTATACTAATTGCCAGGCGCTGAGACGAATGGCGCCAAGATCGAGCGTCTATGACACGGTTCAAGAATTAGCCTCAGAAACAGTGGTTCTGAACATGCTGCCAATAGCTCGCCTGGGAAACATCCAGAGAAGTCCAAGATAGTGTTTTTTAGACTGGCTGCCACGAGCTGAAACGAATGCAGCCAAGAGCGAGCGTCTGTGACTTACGGTTCAAGAGTTATTCACAGAAACATGGTTCTGAACTTTGCTGCCAGCCGCGAAAGCGAAAATAACCAAGATCGAGCGTCTAGGATTTACTTGTCAATTGCTCGCCTGGGAAACATCCAGAGAAGTCAAAGACAGTGCTTCTATACTAATTGCCAGGCGCTGAGACGAATGCCGCCAAGATCTAGCGTCTATGACTTACGGTTCAAGAATTAGCCTCAGAAACATTGGGAAACAGTGCTTCTATACTAATTGCCAGGCGCTGAGACGAATGCCGCCAAGATCGAGCGTCTATGACTTACGGTTCAAGAATTAGCCTCAGAAACAGTGGTTCTGAACATGCTGCCAATAGCTCGCCTGGGAAACATCCAGAGAAGTCCAAGATTGTGTTTTTTAGACTGGCTGCCACGAGCTGAAACGAATGCAGCCAAGAGCGAGCGTCTGTGACTTACGGTTCAAAAGTTATTCACAGAAACATGGTTCTGAACTTTGCTGCCAGCCGCGAAAGCGAAAATAACCAAGATCGAGCGTCTAGGATTTACTTGTCAAAAGCTCGCCTGGGAAACATCCAGAGAAGTCAAAGACAGTGCTTCTATACTAATTGCCAGGCGCTGAGACGAATGCCGCCAAGATCTAGCGTCTATGACTTACGGTTCAAGAATTAGCCTCAGAAACAGTGGGAAACAGTGCTTCTATACTAATTGCCAGGCGCTGAGACGAATGGCGCCAAGATCGAGCGTCTATGACACGGTTCAAGAATTAGCCTCAGAAACAGTGGTTCTGAACATGCTGCCAATAGCTCGCCTGGGAAACATCCAGAGAAGTCCAAGATTGTGTTTTTTAGACTGGCTGCCACGAGCTGAAACGAATGCAGCCAAGAGCTAGCGTCTGTGACTTACGGTTCAAAAGTTATTCACAGAAACATGGTTCTGAACTTTGCTGCCAGCCGCGAAAGCGAAAATAACCAAGATCGAGCGTCTAGGATTTACTTGTCAATAGCTCGCCTGGGAAACATCCAGAGAAGTCAAAGACAGTGCTTCTATACTAATTGCCAGGCGCTGAGACGAATGCCGCCAAGATCTAGCGTCTATGACTTACGGTTCAAGAATTAGCCTCAGAAACAGTGGGAAACAGTGCTTCTATACTAATTGCCAGGCGCTGAGACGAATGCCGCCAAGATCGAGCGTCTATGACTTACGGTTCAAGAATTAGCCTCAGAAACAGTGGTTCTGAACATGCTGCCAATAGCTCGCCTGGGAAACATCCAGAGAAGTCCAAGATTGTGTTTTTTTAGACTGGCTGCCACGAGCTGAAACGAATGCAGCCAAGAGCGAGCGTCTGTGACTTACGGTTCAAAAGTTATTCACAGAAACATCGTTCTGAACTTTGCTGCCAGCCGCGAAAGCGAAAATAACCAAGATCGAGCGTCTAGGATTTACTTGTCAAAAGCTCGCCTGGGAAACATCCAGAGAAGTCAAAGACAGTGCTTCTATACTAATTGCCAGGCGCTGAGACGAATGCCGCCAAGATCTAGCGTCTATGACTTACGGTTCAAGAATTAGCCTCAGAAACAGTGGGAAACAGTGCTTCTATACTAATTGCCAGGCGCTGAGACGAATGCCGCCAAGATCGAGCGTCTATGACTTACGGTTCAAGAATTAGCCTCAGAAACAGTGGTTCTGAACATGCTGCCAATAGCTCGCCTGGGAAACATCCAGAGAAGTCCAAGATTGTGTTTTTTAGACTGGCTGCCACGAGCTGAAACGAATGCAGCCAAGAGCTAGCGTCTGTGACTTACGGTTCAAAAGTTATTCACAGAAACATGGTTCTGAACTTTGCTGCCAGCCGCGAAAGCGAAAATAACCAAGATCGAGCGTCTAGGATTTACTTGTCAATAGCTCGCCTGGGAAACATCCAGAGAAGTCAAAGACAGTGCTTCTATACTAATTGCCAGGCGCTGAGACGAATGCCGCCAAGATCTAGCGTCTATGACTTACGGTTCAAGAATTTGCCTCAGAAACAGTGGGAAACAGTGCTTCTATACTAATTGCCAGGCGCTGAGACGAATGGCGCCAAGATCGAGCGTCTATGACACGGTTCAAGAATTAGCCTCAGAAACAGTGGTTCTGAACATGCTGCCAATAGCTCGCCTGGGAAACATCCAGAGAAGTCCAAGATAGTGTTTTTTAGACTGGCTGCCACGAGCTGAAACGAATGCAGCCAAGAGCGAGCGTCTGTGACTTACGGTTCAAGAGTTATTCACAGAAACATGGTTCTGAACTTTGCTGCCAGCCGCGAAAGCGAAAATAACCAAGATCGAGCGTCTAGGATTTACTTGTCAATTGCTCGCCTGGGAAACATCCAGAGAAGTCAAAGACAGTGCTTCTATACTAATTGCCAGGCGCTGAGACGAATGCCGCCAAGATCTAGCGTCTATGACTTACGGTTCAAGAATTAGCCTCAGAAACATTGGGAAACAGTGCTTCTATACTAATTGCCAGGCGCTGAGACGAAAGCCGCCAAGATCGAGCGTCTATGACTTACGGTTCAAGAATTAGCCTCAGAAACAGTGGTTCTGAACATGCTGCCAATAGCTCGCCTGGGAAACATCCAGAGAAGTCCAAGATTGTGTTTTTTAGACTGGCTGCCACGAGCTGAAACGAATGCAGCCAAGAGCGAGCGTCTGTGACTTACGGTTCAAAAGTTATTCACAGAAACATGGTTCTGAACTTTGCTGAAAGCCGCGAAAGCGAAAATAACCAAGATCGAGCGTCTAGGATTTACTTGTCAAAAGCTCGCCTGGGAAACATCCAGAGAAGTCAAAGACAGTGCTTCCATACTAATTTCCAGGCGCTGAGACGAATGCCGCCAAGATCTAGCGTCTATGACTTACGGTTCAAGAATTAGCCTCAGAAACAGTGGGAAACAGTGCTTCTATACTAATTGCCAGGCGCTGAGACGAATGGCGCCAAGATCGAGCGTCTATGACACGGTTCAAGAATTAGCCTCAGAAACAGTGGTTCTGAACATGCTGCCAATAGCTCGCCTGGGAAACATCCAGAGAAGTCCAAGATTGTGTTTTTTAGACTGGCTGCCACGAGCTGAAACGAATGCAGCCAAGAGCTAGCGTCTGTGACTTACGGTTCAAAAGTTATTCACAGAAACATGGTTCTGAACTTTGCTGCCAGCCGCGAAAGCGAAAATAACCAAGATCGAGCGTCTAGGATTTACTTGTCAATAGCTCGCCTGGGAAACATCCAGAGAAGTCAAAGACAGTGCTTCTATACTAATTGCCAGGCGCTGAGACGAATGCCGCCAAGATCTAGCGTCTATGACTTACGGTTCAAGAATTAGCCTCAGAAACAGTGGGAAACAGTGCTTCTATACTAATTGCCAGGCGCTGAGACGAATGCCGCCAAGATCGAGCGTCTATGACTTACGGTTCAAGAATTAGCCTCAGAAACAGTGGTTCTGAACATGCTGCCAATAGCTCGCCTGGGAAACATCCAGAGAAGTCCAAGATTGTGTTTTTTTAGACTGGCTGCCACGAGCTGAAACGAATGCAGCCAAGAGCGAGCGTCTGTGACTTACGGTTCAAAAGTTATTCACAGAAACATCGTTCTGAACTTTGCTGCCAGCCGCGAAAGCGAAAATAACCAAGATCGAGCGTCTAGGATTTACTTGTCAAAAGCTCGCCTGGGAAACATCCAGAGAAGTCAAAGACAGTGCTTCTATACTAATTGCCAGGCGCTGAGACGAATGCCGCCAAGATCTAGCGTCTATGACTTACGGTTCAAGAATTAGCCTCAGAAACAGTGGGAAACAGTGCTTCTATACTAATTGCCAGGCGCTGAGACGAATGCCGCCAAGATCGAGCGTCCTATGACTTACGGTTCAAGAATTAGCCTCAGAAACAGTGGTTCTGAACATGCTGCCAATAGCTCGCCTGGGAAACATCCAGAGAAGTCCAAGATTGTGTTTTTTAGACTGGCTGCCACGAGCTGAAACGAATGCAACCAAGAGCTAGCGTCTGTGACTTACGGTTCAAAAGTTATTCACAGAAACATGGTTCTGAACTTTTCTGCCAGCCGCGAAAGCGAAAATAACCAAGATCGAGCGTCTAGGATTTACTTGTCAATAGCTCGCCTGGGAAACATCCAGAGAAGTCAAAGACAGTGCTTCTATACTAATTGCCAGGCGCTGAGACGAATGCCGCCAAGATCTAGCGTCTATGACTTACGGTTCAAGAATTAGCCTCAGAAACAATGGGGAAACAGTGCTTCTATACTAATTGCCAGGCGCTGAGACGAATGCCGCCAAGATCGAGCGTCTATGACTTACGGTTCAAGAATTAGCCTCAGAAACAGTGGTTCTGAACATGCTGCCAATAGCTCGCCTGGGAAACATCCAGAGAAGTCCAAGATTGTGTTTTTTTAGACTGGCTGCCACGAGCTGAAACGAATGCAGCCAAGAGCGAGCGTCTGTGACTTACGGTTCAAAAGTTATTCACAGAAACATCGTTCTGAACTTTGCTGCCAGCCGCGAAAGCGAAAATAACCAAGATCGAGCGTCTAGGATTTACTTGTCAAAAGCTCGCCTGGGAAACATCCAGAGAAGTCAAAGACAGTGCTTCTATACTAATTGCCAGGCGCTGAGACGAATGCCGCCAAGATCTAGCGTCTATGACTTACGGTTCAAGAATTAGCCTCAGAAACAGTGGGAAACAGTGCTTCTATACTAATTGCCAGGCGCTGAGACGAATGCCGCCAAGATCGAGCGTCTATGACTTACGGTTCAAGAATTAGCCTCAGAAACAGTGGTTCTGAACATGCTGCCAATAGCTCGCCTGGGAAACATCCAGAGAAGTCCAAGATTGTGTTTTTTAGACTGGCTGCCACGAGCTGAAACGAATGCAGCCAAGAGCTAGCGTCTGTGACTTACGGTTCAAAAGTTATTCACAGAAACATGGTTCTGAACTTTGCTGCCAGCCGCGAAAGCGAAAATAACCAAGATCGAGCGTCTAGGATTTACTTGTCAATAGCTCGCCTGGGAAACATCCAGAGAAGTCAAAGACAGTGCTTCTATACTAATTGCCAGGCGCTGAGACGAATGCCGCCAAGATCTAGCGTCTATGACTTACAGTTCAAGAATTTGCCTCAGAAACAGTGGGAAACAGTGCTTCTATACTAATTGCCAGGCGCTGAGACGAATGGCGCCAAGATCGAGCGTCTATGACACGGTTCAAGAATTAGCCTCAGAAACAGTGGTTCTGAACATGCTGCCAATAGCTCGCCTGGGAAACATCCAGAGAAGTCCAAGATAGTGTTTTTAGACTGGCTGCCACGAGCTGAAAAGAATGCAGCCAAGAGCGAGCGTCTGTGACTTACGGTTCAAAAGTTATTCACAGAAACATGGTTCTGAACTTTGCTGCCAGCCGCGAAAGCGAAAATAACCAAGATCGAGCGTCTAGGATTTACTTGTCAATAGCTCGCCCTGGGAAACATCCAGAGAAGTCAAAGACAGTGCTTCTATACTAATTGCCAGGTGCTGAGACGAATGCCGCCAAGATCTAGCGTCTATGACTTACGGTTCAAGAATTAGCCTCAGAAACAGTGGGAAACAGTGCTTCTATACTAATTGCCAGGCGCTGAGACGAATGCCGCCAAGATCGAGCGTCTATGACTTACGGTTCAAGAATTAGCCTCAGAAACAGTGGTTCTGAACATGCTGCCAATAGCTCGCCTGGGAAACATCCAGAGAAGTCCAAGATTGTGTTTTTTTAGACTGGCTGCCACGAGCTGAAACGAATGCAGCCAAGAGCGAGCGTCTGTGACTTACGGTTCAAAAGTTATTCACAGAAACATCGTTCTGAACTTTGCTGCCAGCCGCGAAAGCGAAAATAACCAAGATCGAGCGTCTAGGATTTACTTGTCAAAAGCTCGCCTGGGAAACATCCAGAGAAGTCAAAGACAGTGCTTCTATACTAATTGCCAGGCGCTGAGACGAATGCCGCCAAGATCTAGCGTCTATGACTTACGGTTCAAGAATTAGCCTCAGAAACAGTGGGAAACAGTGCTTCTATACTAATTGCCAGGCGCTGAGACGAATGCCGCCAAGATCGAGCGTCTATGACTTACGGTTCAAGAATTAGCCTCAGAAACAGTGGTTCTGAACATGCTGCCAATAGCTCGCCTGGGAAACATCCAGAGAAGTCCAAGATTGTGTTTTTTTTAGACTGCCACGAGCTGAAACGAATGCAGCCAAGAGCGAGCGTCTGTGACTTACGGTTCAAAAGTTATTCACAGAAACATCGTTCTGAACTTTGCTGCCAGCCGCGAAAGCGAAAATAACCAAGATCGAGCGTCTAGGATTTACTTGTCAAAAGCTCGCCTGGGAAACATCCAGAGAAGTCAAAGACAGTGCTTCTATACTAATTGCCAGGCGCTGAGACGAATGCCGCCAAGATCTAGCGTCTATCACTTACGGTTCAAGAATTAGCCTCAGAAACAGTGGGAAACAGTGCTTCTATACTAATTGCCAGGCGCTGAGACGAATGCCGCCAAGATCGAGCGTCTATGACTTACGGTTCAAGAATTAGCCTCAGAAACAGTGGTTCTGAACATGCTGCCAATAGCTCGCCTGGGAAACATCCAGAGAAGTCCAAGATTGTGTTTTTTAGACTGGCTGCCACGAGCTGAAACGAATGCAGCCAAGAGCTAGCGTCTGTGACTTACGGTTCAAAAGTTATTCACAGAAACATGGTTCTGAACTTTGCTGCCAGCCGCGAAAGCGAAAATAACCAAGATCGAGCGTCTAGGATTTACTTGTCAAAAGCTCGCCTGGGAAACATCCAGAGAAGTCAAAGACAGTGCTTCTATACTAATTGCCAGGCGCTGAGACGAATGCCGCCAAGATCTAGCGTCTATCACTTACGGTTCAAGAATTAGCCTCAGAAACAGTGGGAAACAGTGCTTCTATACTAATTGCCAGGCGCTGAGACGAATGCCGCCAAGATCGAGCGTCTATGACTTACGGTTCAAGAATTAGCCTCAGAAACAGTGGTTCTGAACATGCTGCCAATAGCTCGCCTGGGAAACATCCAGAGAAGTCCAAGATTGTGTTTTTTAGACTGGCTGCCACGAGCTGAAACGAATGCAGCCAAGAGCTAGCGTCTGTGACTTACGGTTCAAAAGTTATTCACAGAAACATGGTTCTGAACTTTGCTGCCAGCCGCGAAAGCGAAAATAACCAAGATCGAGCGTCTAGGATTTACTTGTCAATAGCTCGCCTGGGAAACATCCAGAGAAGTCAAAGACAGTGCTTCTATACTAATTGCCAGGCGCTGAGACGAATGCCGCCAAGATCTAGCGTCTATGACTTACGGTTCAAGAATTAGCCTCAGAAACAGTGGGAAACAGTGCTTCTATACTAATTGCCAGGCGCTGAGACGAATGCCGCCAAGATCGAGCGTCTATGACTTACGGTTCAAGAATTAGCCTCAGAAACAGTGGTTCTGAACATGCTGCCAATAGCTCGCCTGGGAAACATCCAGAGAAGTCCAAGATTGTGTTTTTTAGACTGGCTGCCACGAGCTGAAACGAATGCAGCCAAGAGCGAGCGTCTGTTACTTACGGTTCAAAAGTTATTCACAGAAACATGGTTCTGAACTTTGCTGCCAGCCGCGAAAGCGAAAATAACCAAGATCGAGCGTCTAGGATTTACTTGTCAAAAGCTCGCCTGGGAAACATCCAGAGAAGTCAAAGACAGTGCTTCTATACTAATTGCCAGGCGCTGAGACGAATGCCGCCAAGATCTAGCGTCTATGACTTACGGTTCAAGAATTAGCCTCAGAAACAGTGGGAAACAGTGCTTCTATACTAATTGCCAGGCGCTGAGACGAATGCCGCCAAGATCGAGCGTCTATGACTTACGGTTCAAGAATTAGCCTCAGAAACAGTGGTTCTGAACATGCTGCCAATAGCTCGCCTGGGAAACATCCAGAGAAGTCCAAGATTGTGTTTTTTAGACTGGCTGCCACGAGCTGAAACGAATGCAGCCAAGAGCGGGCGTCTGTGACTTACGGTTCAAAAGTTATTCACAGAAACATGGTTCTGAACTTTGCTGCCAGCCGCGAAAGCGAAAATAACCAAGATCGAGCGTCTAGGATTTACTTGTCAATAGCTCGCCTGGGAAACATCCAGAGAAGTCAAAGACAGTGCTTCTATACTAATTGCCAGGCGCTGAGACGAATGCCGCCAAGATCTAGCGTCTATGACTTACGGTTCAAGAATTAGCCTCAGAAACAGTGGGAAACAGTGCTTCTATACTAATTGCCAGGCGCTGAGACGAATGCCGCCAAGATCGAGCGTCTATGACTTACGGTTCAAGAATTAGCCTCAGAAACAGTGGTTCTGAACATGCTGCCAATAGCTCGCCTGGGAAACATCCAGAGAAGTCCAAGATTGTGTTTTTTAGACTGGCTGCCACGAGCTGAAACGAATGCAGCCAAGAGCGAGCGTCTGTGACTTACGGTTCAAAAGTTATTCACAGAAACATCGTTCTGAACTTTGCTGCCAGCCGCGAAAGCGAAAATAACCAAGATCGAGCGTCTAGGATTTACTTGTCAAAAGCTCGCCTGGGAAACATCCAGAGA
>NW_027462079.1:0-47731 GCF_050947455.1 Rhinoderma darwinii
ACATGGTTCTGAACTTTGCTGCCAGCCGCGAAAGCGAAAATAACCAAGATCGAGCGTCTAGGATTTACTTGTCAAAAGCTCGCCTGGGAAACATTCAGAGAAGTCAAAGACAGTGCTTCTATACTAATTGCCAGGCGCTGAGACGAATGCCGCCAAGATCTAGCGTCTATGACTTATGGTTCAAGAATTAGCCTCAGAAACAGTGGGAAACAGTGCTTCTATACTAATTGCCAGGCGCTGAGACGAATGCCGCCAAGATCGAGCGTGTATGACTTACGGTTCAAGAATTAGCCTCAGAAACAGTGGTTCTGAACATGCTGCCAATAGCTCGCCTGGGAAACATCCAGAGAAGTCCAAGATTGTGTTTTTTAGACTGGCTGCCACGAGCTGAAACGAATGCAGCCAAGAGCGAGCGTCTGTGACTTACGGTTCAAGAGTTATTCACAGAAACATGGTTCTGAACTTTGCTGCCAGCCGCGAAAGCGAAAATAACCAAGATCGAGCGTCTAGGATTTACTTGTCAATAGCTCGCCTGGGAAACATCCAGAGAAGTCAAAGACAGTGCTTCTATACTAATTGCCAGGCGCTGAGACGAATGTCCGCCAAGATCTAGCGTCTATGACTTACGGTTCAAGAATTAGCCTCAGAAACAGTGGGAAACAGTGCTTCTATACTAATTGCCAGGCGCTGAGACGAATGCCGCCAAGATCGAGCGTCTATGACTTACGGTTCAAGAATTAGCCTCAGAAACAGTGGTTCTGAACATGCTGCCAATAGCTCGCCTGGGAAACATCCAGAGAAGTCCAAGATTGTGTTTTTTAGACTGGCTGCCACGAGCTGAAACGAATGCAGCCAAGAGCGAGCGTCTGTGACTTACGGTTCAAAAGTTATTCACAGAAACATGGTTCTGAACTTTGCTGCCAGCCGCGAAAGCGAAAATAACCAAGATCGAGCGTCTAGGATTTACTTGTCAAAAGCTCGCCTGGGAAACATTCAGAGAAGTCAAAGACAGTGCTTCTATACTAATTGCCAGGCGCTGAGACGAATGCCGCCAAGATCTAGCGTCTATGACTTACGGTTCAAGAATTAGCCTCAGAAACAGTGGGAAACAGTGCTTCTATACTAATTGCCAGGCGCTGAGACGAATGCCGCCAAGATCGAGCGTGTATGACTTACGGTTCAAGAATTAGCCTCAGAAACAGTGGTTCTGAACATGCTGCCAATAGCTCGCCTGGGAAACATCCAGAGAAGTCCAAGATTGTGTTTTTTAGACTGGCTGCCACGAGCTGAAACGAATGCAGCCAAGAGCGAGCGTCTGTGACTTACGGTTCAAAAGTTATTCACAGAAACATGGTTCTGAACTTTGCTGCCAGCCGCGAAAGCGAAAATAACCAAGATCGAGCGTCTAGGATTTACTTGTCAATAGCTCGCCTGGGAAACATCCAGAGAAGTCAAAGACAGTGCTTCTATACTAATTGCCAGGCGCTGAGACGAATGCCGCCAAGATCGAGCGTCTAAGACTTACGGTTCAAGAATTAACCTCAGAAACAGTGGTTCTGAACATGCTGCCAGTAGCTCGTCTGGGAAACATCCAGAGAAGTCCAAGATAGTGTTTTTTAGACTGGCTGCCACGAGCTGAAACGAATGCAGCCAAGAGCGAGCGTCTGTGACTTACGGTTCAAGAGTTATTCACAGAAACATGGTTCTGAACTTTGCTGCCAGCTGCGAAAGCGAAAATAACCAAGATCGAGCGTCTAGGATTTACTTGTCAATAGCTCGCCTGGGAAACATCCAGAGAAGTCAAAGACAGTGCTTCTATACTAATTGCCAGGCGCTGAGACGAATGCCGCCAAGATCTAGCGTCTATGACTTACGGTTCAAGAATTAGCCTCAGAAACAGTGGGAAACAGTGCTTCTATACTAATTGCCAGGCGCTGAGACGAATGCCGCCAAGATCGAGCGTCTATGACTTACGGTTCAAGAATTAGCCTCAGAAACAGTGGTTCTGAACATGCTGCCAATAGCTCGCCTGGGAAACATCCAGAGAAGTCCAAGATAGTGTTTTTTAGACTGGCTGCCACGAGCTGAAACGAATGCAGCCAAGAGCGAGCGTCTGTGACTTACGGTTCAAAAGTTATTCACAGAAACATGGTTCTGAACTTTGCTGCCAGCCGCGAATGCGAAAATAACCAAGATCGAGCGTCTAGGATTTACTTGTCAAAAGCTCGCCTGGGAAACATCCAGAGAAGTCAAAGACAGTGCTTCTATACTAATTGCCAGGCGCTGAGACGAATGCCGCCAAGATCGAGCGTGTATGACTTACGGTTCAAGAATTAGCCTCAGAAACAGTGGTTCTGAACATGCTGCCAATAGCTCGCCTGGGAAACATCCAGAGAAGTCCAAGATTGTGTTTTTTAGACTGGCTGCCACGAGCTGAAACGAATGCAGCCAAGAGTGAGCGTCTGTGACTTACGGTTCAAAAGTTATTCACAGAAACATGGTTCTGAACTTTGCTGCCAGCCGCGAAAGCGAAAATAACCAAGATCGAGCGTCTAGGATTTACTTGTCAATAGCTCGCCTGGGAAACATCCAGAGAAGTCAAAGACAGTGCTTCTATACTAATTGCCAGGCGCTGAGACGAATGCCGCCAAGATCTAGCGTCTATGATTTACGGTTCAAGAATTAGCCTCAGAAACAGTGGTTCTGAACATGCTGCCAATAGCTCGCCTGGGAAACATCCAGAGAAGTCCAAGATTGTGTTTTTTAGACTGGCTGCCACGAGCTGAAACGAATGCAGCCAAGAGCGAGCGTCTGTGACTTACGGTTCAAAAGTTATTCACAGAAACATGGTTCTGAACTTTGCTGCCAGCCGCGAAAGCGAAAATAACCAAGATCGAGCGTCTAGGATTTACTTGTCAATAGCTCGCCTGGGAAACATCCAGAGAAGTCAAAGACAGTGCTTCTATACTAATTGCCAGGCGCTGAGACGAATGCCGCCAAGATCTAGCGTCTATGACTTACGGTTCAAGAATTAGCCTCAGAAACAGTGGGAAACAGTGCTTCTATACTAATTGCCAGGCGCTGAGACGAATGCCGCCAAGATCGAGCGTGTATGACTTACGGTTCAAGAATTAGCCTCAGAAACAGTGGTTCTGAACATGCTGCCAATAGCTCGCCTGGGAAACATCCAGAGAAGTCCAAGATTGTGTTTTTTAGATTGGCTGCCACGAGCTGAAACGAATGCAGCCAAGAGCGAGCGTCTGTAACTTACGGTTCAAAAGTTATTCACAGAAACATGGTTCTGAACTTTGCTGCCAGCCGCGAAAGCGAAAATAACCAAGATCGAGCGTCTAGGATTTACTTGTCAATAGCTCGCCTGGGAAACATCCAGAGAAGTCAAAGACAGTGCTTCTATACTAATTGCCAGGCGCTGAGACGAATGCCGCCAAGATCTAGCGTCTATGACTTAGGGTTCAAGAATTAGCCTCAGAAACAGTGGGAAACAGTGCTTCTATACTAATTGCCAGGCGCTGAGACGAATGCCGCCAAGATCGAGCGTCTATGACTTACGGTTCAAGAATTAGCCTCAGAAACAGTGGTTCTGAACATGCTGCCAATAGCTCGCCTGGGAAACATCCAGAGAAGTCCAAGATTGTGTTTTTTAGACTGGCTGCCACGAGCTGAAACGAATGCAGCCAAGAGCGAGCGTCTGTGACTTACGGTTCAAAAGTTATTCACAGAAACATGGTTCTGAACTTTGCTGCCAGCCGCGAAAGCGAAAATAACCAAGATCGAGCGTCTAGGATTTACTTGTCAAAAGCTCGCCTGGGAAACATTCAGAGAAGTCAAAGACAGTGCTTCTATACTAATTGCCAGGCGCTGAGACGAATGCCGCCAAGATCTAGCGTCTATGACTTACGGTTCAAGAATTAGCCTCAGAAACAGTGGGAAACAGTGCTTCTATACTAATTGCCAGGCGCTGAGACGAATGCCGCCAAGATCTAGCGTCTATGACTTACGGTTCAAGAATTAGCCTCAGAAACATTGGTTCTGAACATGCTGCCAATAGCTCGCCTGGGAAACATCCAGAGAAGTCCAAGATAGTGTTTTTTAGACTGGCTGCCACGAGCTGAAACGAATGCAGCCAAGAGCGAGCGTCTGTGACTTACGGTTCAAGAGTTATTCACAGAAACATGGTTCTGAACTTTGCTGCCAGCCGCGAAAGCGAAAATAACCAAGATCGAGCGTCTAGGATTTACTTGTCAATAGCTCGCCTGGGAAACATTCAGAGAAGTCAAAGACAGTGCTTCTATACTAATTGCCAGGCGCTGAGACGAATGCCGCCAAGATCTAGCGTCTATGACTTACGGTTCAAGAATTAGCCTCAGAAACAGTGGGAAACAGTGCTTCTATACTAATTGCCAGGCGCTGAGACGAATGCCGCCAAGATCGAGCGTCTATGACTTACGGTTCAAGAATTAGCCTCAGAAACAGTGGTTCTGAACATGCTGCCAATAGCTCGCCTGGGAAACATCCAGAGAAGTCCAAGATTGTGTTTTTTAGACTGGCTGCCACGAGCTGAAACGAATGCAGCCAAGAGCGAGCGTCTGTGACTTACGGTTCAAAAGTTATTCACAGAAACATGGTTCTGAACTTTGCTGCCAGCCGCGAAAGCGAAAATAACCAAGATCGAGCGTCTAGGATTTACTTGTCAAAAGCTCGCCTGGGAAACATCCAGAGAAGTCAAAGACAGTGCTTCTATACTAATTGCCAGGCGCTGAGACGAATGCCGCCAAGATCTAGCGTCTATGACTTACGGTTCAAGAATTAGCCTCAGAAACAGTGGGAAACAGTGCTTCTATACTAATTGCCAGGCGCTGAGACGAATGCCGCCAAGATCGAGCGTGTATGACTTACGGTTCAAGAATTAGCCTCAGAAACAGTGGTTCTGAACATGCTGCCAATAGCTCGCCTGGGAAACATCCAGAGAAGTCCAAGATTGTGTTTTTTAGACTGGCTGCCACGAGCTGAAACGAATGCAGCCAAGAGCGAGCGTCTGTGACTTACGGTTCAAAAGTTATTCACAGAAACATGGTTCTGAACTTTGCTGCCAGCCGCGAAAGCGAAAATAACCAAGATCGAGCGTCTAGGATTTACTTGTCAATAGCTCGCCTGGGAAACATCCAGAGAAGTCAAAGACAGTGCTTCTATACTAATTGCCAGGCGCTGAGACGAATGCCGCCAAGATCTAGCGTCTATGACTTACGGTTCAAGAATTAGCCTCAGAAACAGTGGGAAACAGTGCTTCTATACTAATTGCCAGGCGCTGAGACGAATGCCGCCAAGATCGAGCGTCTATGACTTACGGTTCAAGAATTAGCCTCAGAAACAGTGGTTCTGAACATGCTGCCAATAGCTCGCCTGGGAAACATCCAGAGAAGTCCAAGATTGTGTTTTTTAGACTGGCTGCCACGAGCTGAAACGAATGCAGCCAAGAGCGAGCGTCTGTGACTTACGGTTCAAAAGTTATTCACAGAAACATGGTTCTGAACTTTGCTGCCAGCCGCGAAAGCGAAAATAACCAAGATCGAGCGTCTAGGATTTACTTGTCAAAAGCTCGCCTGGGAAACATTCAGAGAAGTCAAAGACAGTGCTTCTATACTAATTGCCAGGCGCTGAGACGAATGCCGCCAAGATCTAGCGTCTATGACTTACGGTTCAAGAATTAGCCTCAGAAACAGTGGGAAACAGTGCTTCTATACTAATTGCCAGGCGCTGAGACGAATGCCGCCAAGATCGAGCGTGTATGACTTACGGTTCAAGAATTAGCCTCAGAAACAGTGGTTCTGAACATGCTGCCAATAGCTCGCCTGGGAAACATCCAGAGAAGTCCAAGATTGTGTTTTTTAGACTGGCTGCCACGAGCTGAAACGAATGCAGCCAAGAGCGAGCGTCTGTGACTTACGGTTCAAAAGTTATTCACAGAAACATGGTTCTGAACTTTGCTGCCAGCCGCGAAAGCGAAAATAACCAAGATCGAGCGTCTAGGATTTACTTGTCAATAGCTCGCCTGGGAAACATCCAGAGAAGTCAAAGACAGTGCTTCTATACTAATTGCCAGGCGCTGAGACGAATGCCGCCAAGATCGAGCGTCTAAGACTTACGGTTCAAGAATTAACCTCAGAAACAGTGGTTCTGAACATGCTGCCAGTAGCTCGCCTGGGCAACATCCAGAGAAGTCCAAGATAGTGTTTTTTAGACTGGCTGCCACGAGCTGAAACGAATGCAGCCAAGAGCGAGCGTCTGTGACTTACGGTTCAAGAGTTATTCACAGAAACATGGTTCTGAACTTTGCTGCCAGCTGCGAAAGCGAAAATAACCAAGATCGAGCGTCTAGGATTTACTTGTCAATAGCTCGCCTGGGAAACATCCAGAGAAGTCAAAGACAGTGCTTCTATACTAATTGCCAGGCGCTGAGACGAATGCCGCCAAGATCTAGCGTCTATGACTTACGGTTCAAGAATTAGCCTCAGAAACAGTGGGAAACAGTGCTTCTATACTAATTGCCAGGCGCTGAGACGAATGCCGCCAAGATCGAGCGTCTATGACTTACGGTTCAAGAATTAGCCTCAGAAACAGTGGTTCTGAACATGCTGCCAATAGCTCGCCTGGGAAACATCCAGAGAAGTCCAAGATAGTGTTTTTTAGACTGGCTGCCACGAGCTGAAACGAATGCAGCCAAGAGCGAGCGTCTGTGACTTACGGTTCAAAAGTTATTCACAGAAACATGGTTCTGAACTTTGCTGCCAGCCGCGAATGCGAAAATAACCAAGATCGAGCGTCTAGGATTTACTTGTCAAAAGCTCGCCTGGGAAACATCCAGAGAAGTCAAAGACAGTGCTTCTATACTAATTGCCAGGCGCTGAGACGAATGCCGCCAAGATCTAGCGTCTATGACTTACGGTTCAAGAATTAGCCTCAGAAACAGTGGGAAACAGTGCTTCTATACTAATTGCCAGGCGCTGAGACGAATGCCGCCAAGATCGAGCGTGTATGACTTACGGTTCAAGAATTAGCCTCAGAAACAGTGGTTCTGAACATGCTGCCAATAGCTCGCCTGGGAAACATCCAGAGAAGTCCAAGATTGTGTTTTTTAGACTGGCTGCCACGAGCTGAAACGAATGCAGCCAAGAGTGAGCGTCTGTGACTTACGGTTCAAAAGTTATTCACAGAAACATGGTTCTGAACTTTGCTGCCAGCCGCGAAAGCGAAAATAACCAAGATCGAGCGTCTAGGATTTACTTGTCAATAGCTCGCCTGGGAAACATCCAGAGAAGTCAAAGACAGTGCTTCTATACTAATTGCCAGGCGCTGAGACGAATGCCGCCAAGATCTAGCGTCTATGACTTACGGTTCAAGAATTAGCCTCAGAAACAATGGGAAACAGTGCTTCTATACTAATTGCCAGGCGCTGAGACGAATGCCGCCAAGATCGAGCGTCTATGACTTACGGTTCAAGAATTAGCCTCAGAAACAGTGGTTCTGAACATGCTGCCAATAGCTCGCCTGGGAAACATCCAGAGAAGTCCAAGATTGTGTTTTTTTAGACTGGCTGCCACGAGCTGAAACGAATGCAGCCAAGAGCGAGCGTCTGTGACTTACGGTTCAAAAGTTATTCACAGAAACATGGTTCTGAACTTTGCTGCCAGCCGCGAAAGCGAAAATAACCAAGATCGAGCGTCTAGGATTTACTTGTCAATAGCTCGCCTGGGAAACATCCAGAGAAGTCAAAGACAGTGCTTCTATACTAATTGCCAGGCGCTGAGACGAATGCCGCCAAGATCGAGCGTCTATGACTTACGGTTCAAGAATTAGCCTCAGAAACAGTGGTTCTGAGCATGCTGCCAATATCTCGTCTGGGAAACATCCAGAGAAGTCCAAGATAGTGTTTTTTAGACTGGCTGCCACGAGCTGAAACGAATGCAGCCAAGAGCGAGCGTCTGTGACTTACGGTTCAAGAGTTATTCACAGAAACATGGTTCTGAACTTTGCTGCCAGCCGCGAAAGCGAAAATAACCAAGATCGAGCGTCTAGGATTTACTTGTCAAAAGCTCGCCTGGGAAACATCCAGAGAAGTCAAAGACAGTGCTTCTATACTAATTGCCAGGCGCTGAGACGAATGCCGCCAAGATCTAGCGTCTATGACTTACGGTTCAAGAATTAGCCTCAGAAACAGTGGGAAACAGTGCTTCTATACTAATTGCCAGGCGCTGAGACGAATGCCGCCAAGATCGAGCGTCTATGACTTACGGTTCAAGAATTAGCCTCAGAAACAGTGGTTCTGAACATGCTGCCAATAGCTCGCCTGGGAAACATCCAGAGAAGTCCAAGATTGTGTTTTTTAGACTGGCTGCCACGAGCTGAAACGAATGCAGCCAAGAGCGAGCGTCTGTGACTTACGGTTCAAAAGTTATTCACAGAAACATGGTTCTGAACTTTGCTGCCAGCCGCGAAAGCGAAAATAACCAAGATCGAGCGTCTAGGATTTACTTGTCAAAAGCTCGCCTGGGAAACATCCAGAGAAGTCAAAGACAGTGCTTCTATACTAATTGCCAGGCGCTGAGACGAATGCCGCCAAGATCTAGCGTCTATGACTTACGGTTCAAGAATTAGCCTCAGAAACAGTGGGAAACAGTGCTTCTATACTAATTGCCAGGCGCTGAGACGAATGCCGCCAAGATCGAGCGTCTATGACTTACGGTTCAAGAATTAGCCTCAGAAACAGTGGTTCTGAACATGCTGCCAATAGCTCGCCTGGGAAACATCCAGAGAAGTCCAAGATTGTGTTTTTTAGACTGGCTGCCACGAGCTGAAACGAATGCAGCCAAGAGCGAGCGTCTGTGACTTACGGTTCAAAAGTTATTCACAGAAACATGGTTCTGAACTTTGCTGCCAGCCGCGAAAGCGAAAATAACCAAGATCGAGCGTCTAGGATTTACTTGTCAATAGCTCGCCTGGGAAACATCCAGAGAAGTCAAAGACAGTGCTTCTATACTAATTGCCAGGCGCTGAGACGAATGCCGCCAAGATCTAGCGTCTATGACTTACGGTTCAAGAATTAGCCTCAGAAACAGTGGGAAACAGTGCTTCTATACTAATTGCCAGGCGCTGAGACGAATGCCGCCAAGATCGAGCGTCTATGACTTACGGTTCAAGAATTAGCCTCAGAAACAGTGGTTCTGAACATGCTGCCAATAGCTCGCCTGGGAAACATCCAGAGAAGTCCAAGATTGTGTTTTTTAGACTGGCTGCCACGAGCTGAAACGAATGCAGCCAAGAGCGAGCGTCTGTGACTTACGGTTCAAAAGTTATTCACAGAAACATGGTTCTGAACTTTGCTGCCAGCCGCGAAAGCGAAAATAACCAAGATCGAGCGTCTAGGATTTACTTGTCAAAAGCTCGCCTGGGAAACATCCAGAGAAGTCAAAGACAGTGCTTCTATACTAATTGCCAGGCGCTGAGACGAATGCCGCCAAGATCTAGCGTCTATGACTTACGGTTCAAGAATTAGCCTCAGAAACAGTGGGAAACAGTGCTACTATACTAATTGCCAGGCGCTGAGACGAATACCGCCAAGATCGAGCGTGTATGACTTACGGTTCAAGAATTAGCCTCAGAAACAGTGGTTCTGAACATGCTGCCAATAGCTCGCCTGGGAAACATCCAGAGAAGTCCAAGATTGTGTTTTTTAGACTGGCTGCCACGAGCTGAAACGAATGCAGCCAAGAGCGAGCGTCTGTGACTTACGGTTCAAAAGTTATTCACAGAAACATGGTTCTGAACTTTGCTGCCAGCCGCGAAAGCGAAAATAACCAAGATCGAGCGTCTAGGATTTACTTGTCAATAGCTCGCCTGGGAAACATCCAGAGAAGTCAAAGACAGTGCTTCTATACTAATTGCCAGGCGCTGAGACGAATGCCGCCAAGATCTAGCGTCTATGACTTACGGTTCAAGAATTAGCCTCAGAAACAGTGGGAAACAGTGCTTCTATACTAATTGCCAGGCGCTGAGACGAATGCCGCCAAGATCGAGCGTCTATGACTTACGGTTCAAGAATTAGCCTCAGAAACAGTGGTTCTGAACATGCTGCCAATAGCTCGTCTGGGAAACATCCAGAGAAGTCCAAGATAGTGTTTTTTAGACTGGCTGCCACGAGCTGAAACGAATGCAGCCAAGAGCGAGCGTCTGTGACTTACGGTTCAAGAGTTATTCACAGAAACATGGTTCTGAAGTTTGCTGCCAGCCGCGAAAGCGAAAATAACCAAGATCGAGCGTCTAGGATTTACTTGTCAATAGCTCGCCTGGGAAACATCCAGAGAAGTCAAAGACAGTGCTTCTATACTAATTGCCAGGCGCTGAGACGAATGCCGCCAAGATCTAGCGTCTATGACTTACGGTTCAAGAATTAGCCTCAGAAACAGTGGGAAACAGTGCTTCTATACTAATTGCCAGGCGCTGAGACGAATGCCGCCAAGATCGAGCGTCTATGACTTACGGTTCAAGAATTAGCCTCAGAAACAGTGGTTCTGTACATGCTGCCAATAGCTCGCCTGGGAAACATCCAGAGAAGTCCAAGATTGTGTTTTTTAGACTGGCTGCCACGAGCTGAAACGAATGCAGCCAAGAGCGAGCGTCTGTGACTTACGGTTCAAAAGTTATTCACAGAAACATGGTTCTGAACTTTGCTGCCAGCCGCGAAAGCGAAAATAACCAAGATCGAGCGTCTAGGATTTACTTGTCAAAAGCTCGCCTGGGAAACATTCAGAGAAGTCAAAGACAGTGCTTCTATACTAATTGCCAGGCGCTGAGACGAATGCCGCCAAGATCTAGCGTCTATGACTTATGGTTCAAGAATTAGCCTCAGAAACAGTGGGAAACAGTGCTTCTATACTAATTGCCAGGCGCTGAGACGAATGCCGCCAAGATCGAGCGTGTATGACTTACGGTTCAAGAATTAGCCTCAGAAACAGTGGTTCTGAACATGCTGCCAATAGCTCGCCTGGGAAACATCCAGAGAAGTCCAAGATTGTGTTTTTTAGACTGGCTGCCACGAGCTGAAACGAATGCAGCCAAGAGCGAGCGTCTGTGACTTACGGTTCAAGAGTTATTCACAGAAACATGGTTCTGAACTTTGCTGCCAGCCGCGAAAGCGAAAATAACCAAGATCGAGCGTCTAGGATTTACTTATCAATAGCTCGCCTGGGAAACATCCAGAGAAGTCAAAGACAGTGCTTCTATACTAATTGCCAGGCGCTGAGACGAATGTCCGCCAAGATCTAGCGTCTATGACTTACGGTTCAAGAATTAGCCTCAGAAACAGTGGGAAACAGTGCTTCTATACTAATTGCCAGGCGCTGAGACGAATGCCGCCAAGATCGAGCGTCTATGACTTACGGTTCAAGAATTAGCCTCAGAAACAGTGGTTCTGAACATGCTGCCAATAGCTCGCCTGGGAAACATCCAGAGAAGTCCAAGATTGTGTTTTTTAGACTGGCTGCCACGAGCTGAAACGAATGCAGCCAAGAGCGAGCGTCTGTGACTTACGGTTCAAAAGTTATTCACAGAAACATGGTTCTGAACTTTGCTGCCAGCCGCGAAAGCGAAAATAACCAAGATCGAGCGTCTAGGATTTACTTGTCAAAAGCTCGCCTGGGAAACATTCAGAGAAGTCAAAGACAGTGCTTCTATACTAATTGCCAGGCGCTGAGACGAATGCCGCCAAGATCTAGCGTCTATGACTTACGGTTCAAGAATTAGCCTCAGAAACAGTGGGAAACAGTGCTTCTATACTAATTGCCAGGCGCTGAGACGAATGCCGCCAAGATCGAGCGTGTATGACTTACGGTTCAAGAATTAGCCTCAGAAACAGTGGTTCTGAACATGCTGCCAATAGCTCGCCTGGGAAACATCCAGAGAAGTCCAAGATTGTGTTTTTTAGACTGGCTGCCACGAGCTGAAACGAATGCAGCCAAGAGCGAGCGTCTGTGACTTACGGTTCAAAAGTTATTCACAGAAACATGGTTCTGAACTTTGCTGCCAGCCGCGAAAGCGAAAATAACCAAGATCGAGCGTCTAGGATTTACTTGTCAATAGCTCGCCTGGGAAACATCCAGAGAAGTCAAAGACAGTGCTTCTATACTAATTGCCAGGCGCTGAGACGAATGCCGCCAAGATCGAGCGTCTAAGACTTACGGTTCAAGAATTAACCTCAGAAACAGTGGTTCTGAACATGCTGCCAGTAGCTCGTCTGGGAAACATCCAGAGAAGTCCAAGATAGTGTTTTTTAGACTGGCTGCCACGAGCTGAAACGAATGCAGCCAAGAGCGAGCGTCTGTGACTTACGGTTCAAGAGTTATTCACAGAAACATGGTTCTGAACTTTGCTGCCAGCTGCGAAAGCGAAAATAACCAAGATCGAGCGTCTAGGATTTACTTGTCAATAGCTCGCCTGGGAAACATCCAGAGAAGTCAAAGACAGTGCTTCTATACTAATTGCCAGGCGCTGAGACGAATGCCGCCAAGATCTAGCGTCTATGACTTACGGTTCAAGAATTAGCCTCAGAAACAGTGGGAAACAGTGCTTCTATACTAATTGCCAGGCGCTGAGACGAATGCCGCCAAGATCGAGCGTCTATGACTTACGGTTCAAGAATTAGCCTCAGAAACAGTGGTTCTGAACATGCTGCCAATAGCTCGCCTGGGAAACATCCAGAGAAGTCCAAGATAGTGTTTTTTAGACTGGCTGCCACGAGCTGAAACGAATGCAGCCAAGAGCGAGCGTCTGTGACTTACGGTTCAAAAGTTATTCACAGAAACATGGTTCTGAACTTTGCTGCCAGCCGCGAATGCGAAAATAACCAAGATCGAGCGTCTAGGATTTACTTGTCAAAAGCTCGCCTGGGAAACATCCAGAGAAGTCAAAGACAGTGCTTCTATACTAATTGCCAGGCGCTGAGACGAATGCCGCCAAGATCGAGCGTGTATGACTTACGGTTCAAGAATTAGCCTCAGAAACAGTGGTTCTGAACATGCTGCCAATAGCTCGCCTGGGAAACATCCAGAGAAGTCCAAGATTGTGTTTTTTAGACTGGCTGCCACGAGCTGAAACGAATGCAGCCAAGAGTGAGCGTCTGTGACTTACGGTTCAAAAGTTATTCACAGAAACATGGTTCTGAACTTTGCTGCCAGCCGCGAAAGCGAAAATAACCAAGATCGAGCGTCTAGGATTTACTTGTCAATAGCTCGCCTGGGAAACATCCAGAGAAGTCAAAGACAGTGCTTCTATACTAATTGCCAGGCGCTGAGACGAATGCCGCCAAGATCTAGCGTCTATGATTTACGGTTCAAGAATTAGCCTCAGAAACAGTGGTTCTGAACATGCTGCCAATAGCTCGCCTGGGAAACATCCAGAGAAGTCCAAGATTGTGTTTTTTAGACTGGCTGCCACGAGCTGAAACGAATGCAGCCAAGAGCGAGCGTCTGTGACTTACGGTTCAAAAGTTATTCACAGAAACATGGTTCTGAACTTTGCTGCCAGCCGCGAAAGCGAAAATAACCAAGATCGAGCGTCTAGGATTTACTTGTCAATAGCTCGCCTGGGAAACATCCAGAGAAGTCAAAGACAGTGCTTCTATACTAATTGCCAGGCGCTGAGACGAATGCCGCCAAGATCGAGCGTCTATGACTTACGGTTCAAGAATTAGCCTCAGAAACAGTGGTTCTGAGCATGCTGCCAATATCTCGTCTGGGAAACATCCAGAGAAGTCCAAGATAGTGTTTTTTAGACTGGCTGCCACGAGCTGAAACGAATGCAGCCAAGAGCGAGCGTCTGTGACTTACGGTTCAAGAGTTATTCACAGAAACATGGTTCTGAACTTTGCTGCCAGCCGCGAAAGCGAAAATAACCAAGATCGAGCGTCTAGGATTTACTTGTCAATAGCTCGCCTAGGAAACATCCAGAGAAGTCAAAGACCGTGGTTCTATACTAATTGCCAGGCGCTGAGACGAATGCCGCCAAGATCTAGCGTCTATGACTTACGGTTCAAGAATTAGCCTCAGAAACAGTGGGAAACAGTGCTTCTATACTAATTGCCAGGCGCTGAGACGAATGCCGCCAAGATCGAGCGTCTATGACTTACGGTTCAAGAATTAGCCTCAGAAACAGTGGTTCTGAGCATGCTGCCAATATCTCGTCTGGGAAACATCCAGAGAAGTCCAAGATAGTGTTTTTTAGACTGGCTGCCACGAGCTGAAACGAATGCAGCCAAGAGCGAGCGTCTGTGACTTACGGTTCAAGAGTTATTCACAGAAACATGGTTCTGAACTTTGCTGCCAGCCGCGAAAGCGAAAATAACCAAGATCGAGCGTCTAGGATTTACTTGTCAATAGCTCGCCTGGGAAACATCCAGAGAAGTCAAAGACAGTGCTTCTATACTAATTGCCAGGCGCTGAGACGAATGCCGCCAAGATCTAGCGTCTATGACTTACGGTTCAAGAATTAGCCTCAGAAACAGTGGGAAACAGTGCTTCTATACGAATTGCCAGGCGCTGAGACGAATGCCGCCAAGATCGAGCGTCTATGACTTACGGTTCAAGAATTAGCCTCAGAAACAGTGGTTCTGAACATGCTGCCAATAGCTCGTCTGGGAAACATCCAGAGAAGTCCAAGATAGTGTTTTTCAGACTGGCTGCCACGAGCTGAAACGAATGCAGCCAAGAGCGAGCGTCTGTGACTTACGGTTCAAGAGTTATTCACAGAAACATGGTTCTGAACTTTGCTGCCAGCCGCGAAAGCGAAAATAACCAAGATCGAGCGTCTAGGATTTACTTGTCAATAGCTCGCCTGGGAAACATCCAGAGAAGTCAAAGACAGTGCTTCTATACTAATTGCCAGGCGCTGAGACGAATGCCGCCAAGATCTAGCGTCTATGACTTACGGTTCAAGAATTAGCCTCAGAAACAGTGGGAAACAGTGCTTCTATACTAATTGCCAGGCGCTGAGACGAATGCCGCCAAGATCTAGCGTCTATGACTTACGGTTCAAGAATTAGCCTCAGAAACATTGGTTCTGAACATGCTGCCAATAGCTCGCCTGGGAAACATCCAGAGAAGTCCAAGATAGTGTTTTTTAGACTGGCTGCCACGAGCTGAAACGAATGCAGCCAAGAGCGAGCGTCTGTGACTTACGGTTCAAGAGTTATTCACAGAAACATGGTTCTGAACTTTGCTGCCAGCCGCGAAAGCGAAAATAACCAAGATCGAGCGTCTAGGATTTACTTGTCAATAGCTCGCCTGGGAAACATTCAGAGAAGTCAAAGACAGTGCTTCTATACTAATTGCCAGGCGCTGAGACGAATGCCGCCAAGATCTAGCGTCTATGACTTACGGTTCAAGAATTAGCCTCAGAAACAGTGGGAAACAGTGCTTCTATACTAATTGCCAGGCGCTGAGACGAATGCCGCCAAGATCGAGCGTGTATGACTTACGGTTCAAGAATTAGCCTCAGAAACAGTGGTTCTGAACATGCTGCCAATAGCTCGCCTGGGAAACATCCAGAGAAGTCCAAGATTGTGTTTTTTAGACTGGCTGCCACGAGCTGAAACGAATGCAGCCAAAAGCGAGCGTCTGTGACTTACGGTTCAAAAGTTATTCACAGAAACATGGTTCTGAACTTTGCTGCCAGCCGCGAAAGCGAAAATAACCAAGATCGAGCGTCTAGGATTTACTTGTCAAAAGCTCGCCTGGGAAACATCCAGAGAAGTCAAAGACAGTGCTTCTATACTAATTGCCAGGCGCTGAGACGAATGCCGCCAAGATCTAGCGTCTATGACTTACGGTTCAAGAATTAGCCTCAGAAACAGTGGGAAACAGTGCTTCTATACTAATTGCCAGGCGCTGAGACGAATGCCGCCAAGATCGAGCGTGTATGACTTACGGTTCAAGAATTAGCCTCAGAAACAGTGGTTCTGAACATGCTGCCAATAGCTCGCCTGGGAAACATCCAGAGAAGTCCAAGATTGTGTTTTTTAGACTGGCTGCCACGAGCTGAAACGAATGCAGCCAAGAGCGAGCGTCTGTGACTTACGGTTCAAAAGTTATTCACAGAAACATGGTTCTGAACTTTGCTGCCAGCCGCGAAAGCGAAAATAACCAAGATCGAGCGTCTAGGATTTACTTGTCAATAGCTCGCCTGGGAAACATCCAGAGAAGTCAAAGACAGTGCTTCTATACTAATTGCCAGGCGCTGAGACGAATGCCGCCAAGATCTAGCGTCTATGACTTACGGTTCAAGAATTAGCCTCAGAAACAGTGGGAAACAGTGCTTCTATACTAATTGCCAGGCGCTGAGACGAATGCCGCCAAGATCGAGCGTCTATGACTTACGGTTCAAGAATTAGCCTCAGAAACAGTGGTTCTGAACATGCTGCCAATAGCTCGCCTGGGAAACATCCAGAGAAGTCCAAGATTGTGTTTTTTAGACTGGCTGCCACGAGCTGAAACGAATGCAGCCAAGAGCGAGCGTCTGTGACTTACGGTTCAAAAGTTATTCACAGAAACATGGTTCTGAACTTTGCTGCCAGCCGCGAAAGCGAAAATAACCAAGATCGAGCGTCTAGGATTTACTTGTCAAAAGCTCGCCTGGGAAACATTCAGAGAAGTCAAAGACAGTGCTTCTATACTAATTGCCAGGCGCTGAGACGAATGCCGCCAAGATCTAGCGTCTATGACTTACGGTTCAAGAATTAGCCTCAGAAACATTGGTTCTGAACATGCTGCCAATAGCTCGCCTGGGAAACATCCAGAGAAGTCCAAGATAGTGTTTTTTAGACTCGCTGCCACGAGCTGAAACGAATGCAGCCAAGAGCGAGCGTCTGTGACTTACGGTTCAAGAGTTATTCACAGAAACATGGTTCTGAACTTTGCTGCCAGCCGCGAAAGCGAAAATAACCAAGATCGAGCGTCTAGGATTTACTTGTCAATAGCTCGCCTGGGAAACATTCAGAGAAGTCAAAGACAGTGCTTCTATACTAATTGCCAGGCGCTGAGACGAATGCCGCCAAGATCTAGCGTCTATGACTTACGGTTCAAGAATTAGCCTCAGAAACAGTGGTTCTGAACATGCTGCCAATAGCTCGCCTGGGAAACATCCAGAGAAGTCCAAGATTGTGTTTTTTAGACTGGCTGCCACGAGCTGAAACGAATGCAGCCAAGAGCGAGCGTCTGTGACTTACGGTTCAAAAGTTATTCACAGAAACATGGTTCTGAACTTTGCTGCCAGCCGCGAAAGCGAAAATAACCAAGATCGAGCGTCTAGGATTTACTTGTCAAAAGCTCGCCTGGGAAACATCCAGAGAAGTCAAAGACAGTGCTTCTATACTAATTGCCAGGCGCTGAGACGAATGCCGCCAAGATCTAGCGTCTATGACTTACGGTTCAAGAATTAGCCTCAGAAACAGTGGGAAACAGTGCTTCTATACTAATTGCCAGGCGCTGAGACGAATGCCGCCAAGATCGAGCGTGTATGACTTACGGTTCAAGAATTAGCCTCAGAAACAGTGGTTCTGAACATGCTGCCAATAGCTCGCCTGGGAAACATCCAGAGAAGTCCAAGATTGTGTTTTTTAGACTGGCTGCCACGAGCTGAAACGAATGCAGCCAAGAGCGAGCGTCTGTGACTTACGGTTCAAAAGTTATTCACAGAAACATGGTTCTGAACTTTGCTGCCAGCCGCGAAAGCGAAAATAACCAAGATCGAGCGTCTAGGATTTACTTGTCAATAGCTCGCCTGGGAAACATCCAGAGAAGTCAAAGACAGTGCTTCTATACTAATTGCCAGGCGCTGAGACGAATGCCGCCAAGATCTAGCGTCTATGACTTACGGTTCAAGAATTAGCCTCAGAAACAGTGGGAAACAGTGCTTCTATACTAATTGCCAGGCGCTGAGACGAATGCCGCCAAGATCGAGCGTCTATGACTTACGGTTCAAGAATTAGCCTCAGAAACAGTGGTTCTGAACATGCTGCCAATAGCTCGCCTGGGAAACATCCAGAGAAGTCCAAGATTGTGTTTTTTAGACTGGCTGCCACGAGCTGAAACGAATGCAGCCAAGAGCGAGCGTCTGTGACTTACGGTTCAAAAGTTATTCACAGAAACATGGTTCTGAACTTTGCTGCCAGCCGCGAAAGCGAAAATAACCAAGATCGAGCGTCTAGGATTTACTTGTCAAAAGCTCGCCTGGGAAACATTCAGAGAAGTCAAAGACAGTGCTTCTATACTAATTGCCAGGCGCTGAGACGAATGCCGCCAAGATCTAGCGTCTATGACTTACGGTTCAAGAATTAGCCTCAGAAACAGTGGGAAACAGTGCTTCTATACTAATTGCCAGGCGCTGAGACGAATGCCGCCAAGATCGAGCGTGTATGACTTACGGTTCAAGAATTAGCCTCAGAAACAGTGGTTCTGAACATGCTGCCAATAGCTCGCCTGGGAAACATCCAGAGAAGTCCAAGATTGTGTTTTTTAGACTGGCTGCCACGAGCTGAAACGAATGCAGCCAAGAGCGAGCGTCTGTGACTTACGGTTCAAAAGTTATTCACAGAAACATGGTTCTGAACTTTGCTGCCAGCCGCGAAAGCGAAAATAACCAAGATCGAGCGTCTAGGATTTACTTGTCAATAGCTCGCCTGGGAAACATCCAGAGAAGTCAAAGACAGTGCTTCTATACTAATTGCCAGGCGCTGAGACGAATGCCGCCAAGATCGAGCGTCTAAGACTTACGGTTCAAGAATTAACCTCAGAAACAGTGGTTCTGAACATGCTGCCAGTAGCTCGCCTGGGAAACATCCAGAGAAGTCCAAGATAGTGTTTTTTAGACTGGCTGCCACGAGCTGAAACGAATGCAGCCAAGAGCGAGCGTCTGTGACTTACGGTTCAAGAGTTATTCACAGAAACATGGTTCTGAACTTTGCTGCCAGCTGCGAAAGCGAAAATAACCAAGATCGAGCGTCTAGGATTTACTTGTCAATAGCTCGCCTGGGAAACATCCAGAGAAGTCAAAGACAGTGCTTCTATACTAATTGCCAGGCGCTGAGACGAATGCCGCCAAGATCTAGCGTCTATGACTTACGGTTCAAGAATTAGCCTCAGAAACAGTGGGAAACAGTGCTTCTATACTAATTGCCAGGCGCTGAGACGAATGCCGCCAAGATCGAGCGTCTATGACTTACGGTTCAAGAATTAGCCTCAGAAACAGTGGTTCTGAACATGCTGCCAATAGCTCGCCTGGGAAACATCCAGAGAAGTCCAAGATAGTGTTTTTTAGACTGGCTGCCACGAGCTGAAACGAATGCAGCCAAGAGCGAGCGTCTGTGACTTACGGTTCAAAAGTTATTCACAGAAACATGGTTCTGAACTTTGCTGCCAGCCGCGAATGCGAAAATAACCAAGATCGAGCGTCTAGGATTTACTTGTCAAAAGCTCGCCTGGGAAACATCCAGAGAAGTCAAAGACAGTGCTTCTATACTAATTGCCAGGCGCTGAGACGAATGCCGCCAAGATCTAGCGTCTATGACTTACGGTTCAAGAATTAGCCTCAGAAACAGTGGGAAACAGTGCTTCTATACTAATTGCCAGGCGCTGAGACGAATGCCGCCAAGATCGAGCGTGTATGACTTACGGTTCAAGAATTAGCCTCAGAAACAGTGGTTCTGAACATGCTGCCAATAGCTCGCCTGGGAAACATCCAGAGAAGTCCAAGATTGTGTTTTTTAGACTGGCTGCCACGAGCTGAAACGAATGCAGCCAAGAGTGAGCGTCTGTGACTTACGGTTCAAAAGTTATTCACAGAAACATGGTTCTGAACTTTGCTGCCAGCCGCGAAAGCGAAAATAACCAAGATCGAGCGTCTAGGATTTACTTGTCAATAGCTCGCCTGGGAAACATCCAGAGAAGTCAAAGACAGTGCTTCTATACTAATTGCCAGGCGCTGAGACGAATGCCGCCAAGATCGAGCGTCTATGACTTACGGTTCAAGAATTAGCCTCAGAAACAGTGGTTCTGAACATGCTGCCAATAGCTCGCCTGGGAAACATCCAGAGAAGTCCAAGATTGTGTTTTTTTAGACTGGCTGCCACGAGCTGAAACGAATGCAGCCAAGAGCGAGCGTCTGTGACTTACGGTTCAAAAGTTATTCACAGAAACATGGTTCTGAACTTTGCTGCCAGCCGCGAAAGCGAAAATAACCAAGATCGAGCGTCTAGGATTTACTTGTCAATAGCTCGCCTGGGAAACATCCAGAGAAGTCAAAGACAGTGCTTCTATACTAATTGCCAGGCGCTGAGACGAATGCCGCCAAGATCGAGCGTCTATGACTTACGGTTCAAGAATTAGCCTCAGAAACAGTGGTTCTGAGCATGCTGCCAATATCTCGTCTGGGAAACATCCAGAGAAGTCCAAGATAGTGTTTTTTAGACTGGCTGCCACGAGCTGAAACGAATGCAGCCAAGAGCGAGCGTCTGTGACTTACGGTTCAAGAGTTATTCACAGAAACATGGTTCTGAACTTTGCTGCCAGCCGCGAAAGCGAAAATAACCAAGATCGAGCGTCTAGGATTTACTTGTCAATCGCTCGCCTGGGAAACATCCAGAGAAGTCAAAGACAGTGCTTCTATACTAATTGCCAGGCGCTGAGACGAATGCCGCCAAGATCTAGCGTCTATGACTTACGGTTCAAGAATTAGCCTCAGAAACAATGGGAAACAGTGCTTCTATACTAATTGCCAGGCGCTGAGACGAATGCCGCCAAGATCGAGCGTCTATGACTTACGGTTCAAGAATTAGCCTCAGAAACAGTGGTTCTGAACATGCTGCCAATAGCTCGCCTGGGAAACATCCAGAGAAGTCCAAGATTGTGTTTTTTTAGACTGGCTGCCACGAGCTGAAACGAATGCAGCCAAGAGCGAGCGTCTGTGACTTACGGTTCAAAAGTTATTCACAGAAACATGGTTCTGAACTTTGCTGCCAGCCGCGAAAGCGAAAATAACCAAGATCGAGCGTCTAGGATTTACTTGTCAATAGCTCGCCTGGGAAACATCCAGAGAAGTCAAAGACAGTGCTTCTATACTAATTGCCAGGCGCTGAGACGAATGCCGCCAAGATCGAGCGTCTATGACTTACGGTTCAAGAATTAGCCTCAGAAACAGTGGTTCTGAGCATGCTGCCAATATCTCGTCTGGGAAACATCCAGAGAAGTCCAAGATAGTGTTTTTTAGACTGGCTGCCACGAGCTGAAACGAATGCAGCCAAGAGCGAGCGTCTGTGACTTACGGTTCAAGAGTTATTCACAGAAACATGGTTCTGAACTTTGCTGCCAGCCGCGAAAGCGAAAATAACCAAGATCGAGCGTCTAGGATTTACTTGTCAATAGCTCGCCTGGGAAACATCCAGAGAAGTCAAAGACAGTGCTTCTATACTAATTGCCAGGCGCTGAGACGAATGCCGCCAAGATCTAGCGTCTATGACTTACGGTTCAAGAATTAGCCTCAGAAACAATGGGAAACAGTGCTTCTATACTAATTGCCAGGCGCTGAGACGAATGCCGCCAAGATCGAGCGTCTATGACTTACGGTTCAAGAATTAGCCTCAGAAACAGTGGTTCTGAACATGCTGCCAATAGCTCGCCTGGGAAACATCCAGAGAAGTCCAAGATTGTGTTTTTTTAGACTGGCTGCCACGAGCTGAAACGAATGCAGCCAAGAGCGAGCGTCTGTGACTTACGGTTCAAAAGTTATTCACAGAAACATGGTTCTGAACTTTGCTGCCAGCCGCGAAAGCGAAAATAACCAAGATCGAGCGTCTAGGATTTACTTGTCAATAGCTCGCCTGGGAAACATCCAGAGAAGTCAAAGACAGTGCTTCTATACTAATTGCCAGGCGCTGAGACGAATGCCGCCAAGATCGAGCGTCTATGACTTACGGTTCAAGAATTAGCCTCAGAAACAGTGGTTCTGAGCATGCTGCCAATATCTCGTCTGGGAAACATCCAGAGAAGTCCAAGATAGTGTTTTTTAGACTGGCTGCCACGAGCTGAAACGAATGCAGCCAAGAGCGAGCGTCTGTGACTTACGGTTCAAGAGTTATTCACAGAAACATGGTTCTGAACTTTGCTGCCAGCCGCGAAAGCGAAAATAACCAAGATCGAGCGTCTAGGATTTACTTGTCAATAGCTCGCCTGGGAAACATCCAGAGAAGTCAAAGACAGTGCTTCTATACTAATTGCCAGGCGCTGAGACGAATGCCGCCAAGATCTAGCGTCTATGACTTACGGTTCAAGAATTAGCCTCAGAAACAATGGGAAACAGTGCTTCTATACTAATTGCCAGGCGCTGAGACGAATGCCGCCAAGATCGAGCGTCTATGACTTACGGTTCAAGAATTAGCCTCAGAAACAGTGGTTCTGAACATGCTGCCAATAGCTCGCCTGGGAAACATCCAGAGAAGTCCAAGATTGTGTTTTTTTAGACTGGCTGCCACGAGCTGAAACGAATGCAGCCAAGAGCAAGCGTCTGTGACTTACGGTTCAAAAGTTATTCACAGAAACATGGTTCTGAACTTTGCTGCCAGCCGCGAAAGCGAAAATAACCAAGATCGAGCGTCTAGGATTTACTTGTCAATAGCTCGCCTGGGAAACATCCAGAGAAGTCAAAGACAGTGCTTCTATACTAATTGCCAGGCGCTGAGACGAATGCCGCCAAGATCGAGCGTCTATGACTTACGGTTCAAGAATTAGCCTCAGAAACAGTGGTTCTGAGCATGCTGCCAATATCTCGTCTGGGAAACATCCAGAGAAGTCCAAGATAGTGTTTTTTAGACTGGCTGCCACGAGCTGAAACGAATGCAGCCAAGAGCGAGCGTCTGTGACTTACGGTTCAAGAGTTATTCACAGAAACATGGTTCTGAACTTTGCTGCCAGCCGCGAAAGCGAAAATAACCAAGATCGAGCGTCTAGGATTTACTTGTCAATAGCTCGCCTGGGAAACATCCAGAGAAGTCAAAGACAGAGCTAATATACTAATTGCCAGGCGCTGAGACGAATGCCGCCAAGATCTAGCGTCTATGACTTACGGTTCAAGAATTAGCCTCAGAAACAGTGGGAAACAGTGCTTCTATACTAATTGCCAGGCGCTGAGACGAATGCCGCCAAGATCGAGCGTCTATGACTTACGGTTCAAGAATTAGCCTCAGAAACAGTGGTTCTGAACATGCTGCCAATAGCTCGTCTGGGAAACATCCAGAGAAGTCCAAGATAGTGTTTTTTAGACTGGCTGCCACGAGCTGAAACGAATGCAGCCAAGAGCGAGCGTCTGTGACTTACGGTTCAAAAGTTATTCACAGAAACATGGTTCTGAACTTTGCTGCCAGCCGCGAAAGCGAAAATAACCAAGATCGAGCGTCTAGGATTTACTTGTCAATAGCTCGCCTGGGAAACATCCAGAGAAGTCAAAGACAGTGCTTCTATACTAATTGCCAGGCGCTGAGACGAATGCCGCCAAGATCGAGCGTCTATGACTTACGGTTCAAGAATTAGCCTCAGAAACAGTGGTTCTGAGCATGCTGCCAATATCTCGTCTGGGAAACATCCAGAGAAGTCCAAGATAGTGTTTTTTAGACTGGCTGCCACGAGCTGAAACGAATGCAGCCAAGAGCGAGCGTCTGTGACTTACGGTTCAAGAGTTATTCACAGAAACATGGTTCTGAACTTTGCTGCCAGCCGCGAAAGCGAAAATAACCAAGATCGAGCGTCTAGGATTTACTTGTCAATAGCTCGCCTGGGAAACATCCAGAGAAGTCAAAGACAGTGCTTCTATACTAATTGCCAGGCGCTGAGACGAATGCCGCCAAGATCTAGCGTCTATGACTTACGGTTCAAGAATTAGCCTCAGAAACAATGGGAAACAGTGCTTCTATACTAATTGCCAGGCGCTGAGACGAATGCCGCCAAGATCGAGCGTCTATGACTTACGGTTCAAGAATTAGCCTCAGAAACAGTGGTTCTGAACATGCTGCCAATAGCTCGCCTGGGAAACATCCAGAGAAGTCCAAGATTGTGTTTTTTTAGACTGGCTGCCACGAGCTGAAACGAATGCAGCCAAGAGCGAGCGTCTGTGACTTACGGTTCAAAAGTTATTCACAGAAACATGGTTCTGAACTTTGCTGCCAGCCGCGAAAGCGAAAATAACCAAGATCGAGCGTCTAGGATTTACTTGTCAATAGCTCGCCTGGGAAACATCCAGAGAAGTCAAAGACAGTGCTTCTATACTAATTGCCAGGCGCTGAGACGAATGCCGCCAAGATCGAGCGTCTATGACTTACGGTTCAAGAATTAGCCTCAGAAACAGTGGTTCTGAGCATGCTGCCAATATCTCGTCTGGGAAACATCCAGAGAAGTCCAAGATAGTGTTTTTTAGACTGGCTGCCACGAGCTGAAACGAATGCAGCCAAGAGCGAGCGTCTGTGACTTACGGTTCAAGAGTTATTCACAGAAACATGGTTCTGAACTTTGCTGCCAGCCGCGAAAGCGAAAATAACCAAGATCGAGCGTCTAGGATTTACTTGTCAATAGCTCGCCTGGGAAACATCCAGAGAAGTCAAAGACAGTGCTTCTATACTAATTGCCAGGCGCTGAGACGAATGCCGCCAAGATCTAGCGTCTATGACTTACGGTTCAAGAATTAGCCTCAGAAACAATGGGAAACAGTGCTTCTATACTAATTGCCAGGCGCTGAGACGAATGCCGCCAAGATCGAGCGTCTATGACTTACGGTTCAAGAATTAGCCTCAGAAACAGTGGTTCTGAACATGCTGCCAATAGCTCGCCTGGGAAACATCCAGAGAAGTCCAAGATTGTGTTTTTTTAGACTGGCTGCCACGAGCTGAAACGAATGCAGCCAAGAGCAAGCGTCTGTGACTTACGGTTCAAAAGTTATTCACAGAAACATGGTTCTGAACTTTGCTGCCAGCCGCGAAAGCGAAAATAACCAAGATCGAGCGTCTAGGATTTACTTGTCAATAGCTCGCCTGGGAAACATCCAGAGAAGTCAAAGACAGTGCTTCTATACTAATTGCCAGGCGCTGAGACGAATGCCGCCAAGATCGAGCGTCTATGACTTACGGTTCAAGAATTAGCCTCAGAAACAGTGGTTCTGAGCATGCTGCCAATATCTCGTCTGGGAAACATCCAGAGAAGTCCAAGATAGTGTTTTTTAGACTGGCTGCCACGAGCTGAAACGAATGCAGCCAAGAGCGAGCGTCTGTGACTTACGGTTCAAGAGTTATTCACAGAAACATGGTTCTGAACTTTGCTGCCAGCCGCGAAAGCGAAAATAACCAAGATCGAGCGTCTAGGATTTACTTGTCAATAGCTCGCCTGGGAAACATCCAGAGAAGTCAAAGACAGAGCTAATATACTAATTGCCAGGCGCTGAGACGAATGCCGCCAAGATCTAGCGTCTATGACTTACGGTTCAAGAATTAGCCTCAGAAACAGTGGGAAACAGTGCTTCTATACTAATTGCCAGGCGCTGAGACGAATGCCGCCAAGATCGAGCGTCTATGACTTACGGTTCAAGAATTAGCCTCAGAAACAGTGGTTCTGAACATGCTGCCAATAGCTCGTCTGGGAAACATCCAGAGAAGTCCAAGATAGTGTTTTTTAGACTGGCTGCCACGAGCTGAAACGAATGCAGCCAAGAGCGAGCGTCTGTGACTTACGGTTCAAGAGTTATTCACAGAAACATGGTTCTGAACTTTGCTGCCAGCCGCGAAAGCGAAAATAACCAAGATCGAGCGTCTAGGATTTACTTGTCAATAGCTCGCCTGGGAAACATCCAGAGAAGTCAAAGACAGTGCTTCTATACTAATTGCCAGGCGCTGAGACGAATGCCGCCAAGATCTAGCGTCTATGACTTACGGTTCAAGAATTAGCCTCAGAAACAGTGGGAAACAGTGCTTCTATACTAATTGCCAGGCGCTGAGACGAATGCCGCCAAGATCTAGCGTCTATGACTTACGGTTCAAGAATTAGCCTCAGAAACATTGGTTCTGAACATGCTGCCAATAGCTCGCCTGGGAAACATCCAGAGAAGTCCAAGATAGTGTTTTTAAGACTGGCTGCCACGAGCTGAAACGAATGCAGCCAAGAGCGAGCGTCTGTGACTTACGGTTCAAGAGTTATTCACAGAAACATGGTTCTGAACTTTGCTGCCAGCCGCGAAAGCGAAAATAACCAAGATCGAGCGTCTAGGATTTACTTGTCAATAGCTCGCCTGGGAAACATCCAGAGAAGTCAAAGACAGTGCTTCTATACTAATTGCCAGGCGCTGAGACGAATGCCGCCAAGATCTAGCGTCTATGACTTACGGTTCAAGAATTAGCCTCAGAAACAGTGGGAAACAGTGCTTCTATACTAATTGCCAGGCGCTGAGACGAATGCCGCCAAGATCGAGCGTCTATGACTTACGGTTCAAGAATTAGCCTCAGAAACAGTGGTTCTGAACATGCTGCCAATAGCTCGCCTGGGAAACATCCAGAGAAGTCCAAGATTGTGTTTTTTAGACTGGCTGCCACGAGCTGAAACGAATGCAGCCAAGAGCGAGCGTCTGTGACTTACGGTTCAAAAGTTATTCACAGAAACATGGTTCTGAACTTTGCTGCCAGCCGCGAAAGCGAAAATAACCAAGATCGAGCGTCTAGGATTTACTTGTCAAAAGCTCGCCTGGGAAACATCCAGAGAAGTCAAAGACAGTGCTTCTATACTAATTGCCAGGCGCTGAGACGAATGCCGCCAAGATCTAGCGTCTATGACTTACGGTTCAAGAATTAGCCTCAGAAACAGTGGGAAACAGTGCTTCTATACTAATTGCCAGGCGCTGAGACGAATGCCGCCAAGATCGAGCGTCTATGACTTACGGTTCAAGAATTAGCCTCAGAAACAGTGGTTCTGAACATGCTGCCAATAGCTCGTCTGGGAAACATCCAGAGAAGTCCAAGATAGTGTTTTTTAGACTGGCTGCCACGAGCTGAAACGAATGCAGCCAAGAGCGAGCGTCTGTGACTTACGGTTCAAGAGTTATTCACAGAAACATGGTTCTGAACTTTGCTGCCAGCCGCGAAAGCGAAAATAACCAAGATCGAGCGTCTAGGATTTACTTGTCAATAGCTCGCCTGGGAAACATCCAGAGAAGTCAAAGACAGTGCTAATATACTAATTGCCAGGCGCTGAGACGAATGCCGCCAAGATCTAGCGTCTATGACTTACGGTTCAAGAATTAGCCTCAGAAACAGTGGGAAACAGTGCTTCTATACTAATTGCCAGGCGCTGAGACGAATGCCGCCAAGATAGAGCGTCTATGACTTACGGTTCAAGAATTAGCCTCAGAAACAGTGGTTCTGAACATGCTGCCAATAGCTCGCCTGGGAAACATCCAGAGAAGTCCAAGATTGTGTTTTTTAGACTGGCTGCCACGAGCTGAAACGAATGCAGCCAAGAGCGAGCGTCTGTGACTTACGGTTCAAAAGTTATTCACAGAAACATGGTTCTGAACTTTGCTGCCAGCCGCGAAAGCGAAAATAACCAAGATCGAGCGTCTAGGATTTACTTGTCAAAAGCTCGCCTGGGAAACATCCAGAGAAGTCAAAGACAGTGCTTCTATACTAATTGCCAGGCGCTGAGACGAATGCCGCCAAGATCTAGCGTCTATGACTTATGGTTCAAGAATTAGCCTCAGAAACAGTGGGAAACAGTGCTTCTATACTAATTGCCAGGCGCTGAGACGAATGCCGCCAAGATCGAGCGTGTATGACTTACGGTTCAAGAATTAGCCTCAGAAACAGTGGTTCTGAACATGCTGCCAATAGCTCGCCTGGGAAACATCCAGAGAAGTCCAAGATTGTGTTTTTTAGACTGGCTGCCACGAGCTGAAACGAATGCAGCCAAGAGCGAGCGTTTGTGACTTACGGTTCAAAAGTTATTCACAGAAACATGGTTCTGAACTTTGCTGCCAGCCGCGAAAGCGAAAATAACCAAGATCGAGCGTCTAGGATTTACTTGTCAATAGCTCGCCTGGGAAACATCCAGAGAAGTCAAAGACAGTGCTTCTATACTAATTGCCAGGCGCTGAGACGAATGCCGCCAAGATCTAGCGTCTATGACTTACGGTTCAAGAATTAGCCTCAGAAACAGTGGGAAACAGTGCTTCTATACTAATTGCCAGGCGCTGAGACGAATGCCGCCAAGATCGAGCGTCTATGACTTACGGTTCAAGAATTAGCCTCAGAAACAGTGGTTCTGAACATGCTGCCAATAGCTCGCCTGGGAAACATCCAGAGAAGTCCAAGATTGTGTTTTTTAGACTGGCTGCCGCGAGCTGAAACGAATGCAGCCAAGAGCGAGCGTCTGTGACTTACGGTTCAAAAGTTATTCACAGAAACATGGTTCTGAACTTTGCTGCCAGCCGCGAAAGCGAAAATAACCAAGATCGAGCGTCTAGGATTTACTTGTCAAAAGCTCGCCTGGGAAACATCCAGAGAAGTCAAATACAGTGCTTCTATACTAATTGCCAGGCGCTGAGACGAATGCCGCCAAGATCTAGCGTCTATGACTTACGGTTCAAGAATTAGCCTCAGAAACAGTGGGAAACAGTGCTTCTATACTAATTGCCAGGCGCTGAGACGAATGCCGCCAAGATCGAGCGTGTATGACTTACGGTTCAAGAATTAGCCTCAGAAACAGTGGTTCTGAACATGCTGCCAATAGCTCGCCTGGGAAACATCCAGAGAAGTCCAAGATTGTGTTTTTTAGACTGGCTGCCACGAGCTGAAACGAATGCAGCCAAGAGCGAGCGTCTGTGACTTACGGTTCAAAAGTTATTCACAGAAACATGGTTCTGAACTTTGCTGCCAGCCGCGAAAGCGAAAATAACCAAGATCGAGCGTCTAGGATTTACTTGTCAAAAGCTCGCCTGGGAAACATCCAGAGAAGTCAAAGACAGTGCTTCTATACTAATTGCCAGGCGCTGAGACGAATGCCGCCAAGATCTAGCGTCTATGACTTACGGTTCAAGAATTAGCCTCAGAAACAGTGGGAAACAGTGCTTCTATACTAATTGCCAGGCGCTGAGACGAATGCCGCCAAGATCGAGCGTGTATGACTTACGGTTCAAGAATTAGCCTCAGAAACAGTGGTTCTGAACATGCTGCCAATAGCTCGCCTGGGAAACATCCAGAGAAGTCCAAGATTGTGTTTTTTAGACTGGCTGCCACGAGCTGAAACGAATGCAGCCAAGAGCGAGCGTCTGTGACTTACGGTTCAAAAGTTATTCACAGAAACATGGTTCTGAACTTTGCTGCCAGCCGCGAAAGCGAAAATAACCAAGATCGAGCGTCTAGGATTTACTTGTCAATAGCTCGCCTGGGAAACATCCAGAGAAGTCAAAGACAGTGCTTCTATACTAATTGCCAGGCGCTGAGACGAATGCCGCCAAGATCTAGCGTCTATGACTTACGGTTCAAGAATTAGCCTCAGAAACAGTGGGAAACAGTGCTTCTATACTAATTGCCAGGCGCTGAGACGAATGCCGCCAAGATCGAGCGTCTATGACTTACGGTTCAAGAATTAGCCTCAGAAACAGTGGTTCTGAACATGCTGCCAATAGCTCGCCTGGGAAACATCCAGAGAAGTCCAAGATAGTGTTTTTTAGACTGGCTGCCACGAGCTGAAACGAATGCAGCCAAGAGCGAGCGTCTGTGACTTACGGTTCAAGAGTTATTCACAGAAACATGGTTCTGAACTTTGCTGCCAGCCGCGAAAGCGAAAATAACCAAGATCGAGCGTCTAGGATTTACTTGTCAATAGCTCGCCTGGGAAACATCCAGAGAAGTCAAAGACAGTGCTTCTATACTAATTGCCAGGCGCTGAGACGAATGCCGCCAAGATCTAGCGTCTATGACTTACGGTTCAAGAATTAGCCTCAGAAACAGTGGGAAACAGTGCTTCTATACTAATTGCCAGGCGCTGAGACGAATGCCGCCAAGATCGAGCGTCTATGACTTACGGTTCAAGAATTAGCCTCAGAAACAGTGGTTCTGAACATGCTGCCAATAGCTCGCCTGGGAAACATCCAGAGAAGTCCAAGATTGTGTTTTTTAGACTGGCTGCCACGAGCTGAAACGAATGCAGCCAAGAGCGAGCGTCTGTGACTTACGGTTCAAAAGTTATTCACAGAAACATGGTTCTGAACTTTGCTGCCAGCCGCGAAAGCGAAAATAACCAAGATCGAGCGTCTAGGATTTACTTGTCAAAAGCTCGCCTGGGAAACATCCAGAGAAGTCAAAGACAGTGCTTCTATACTAATTGCCAGGCGCTGAGACGAATGCCGCCAAGATCTAGCGTCTATGACTTACGGTTCAAGAATTAGCCTCAGAAACAGTGGGAAACAGTGCTTCTATACTAATTGCCAGGCGCTGAGACGAATGCCGCCAAGATCGAGCGTGTATGACTTACGGTTCAAGAATTAGCCTCAGAAACAGTGGTTCTGAACATGCTGCCAATAGCTCGCCTGGGAAACATCCAGAGAAGTCCAAGATTGTGTTTTTTAGACTGGCTGCCACGAGCTGAAACGAATGCAGCCAAGAGCGAGCGTCTGTGACTTACGGTTCAAAAGTTATTCACAGAAACATGGTTCTGAACTTTGCTGCCAGCCGCGAAAGCGAAAATAACCAAGATCGAGCGTCTAGGATTTACTTGTCAATAGCTCGCCTGGGAAACATCCAGAGAAGTCAAAGACAGTGCTTCTATACTAATTGCCAGGCGCTGAGACGAATGCCGCCAAGATCTAGCGTCTATGACTTACGGTTCAAGAATTAGCCTCAGAAACAGTGGGAAACAGTGCTTCTATACTAATTGCCAGGCGCTGAGACGAATGCCGCCAAGATCGAGCGTCTATGACTTACGGTTCAAGAATTAGCCTCAGAAACAGTGGTTCTAAACATGCTGCCAATAGCTCGTCTGGGAAACATCCAGAGAAGTCCAAGATAGTGTTTTTTAGACTGGCTGCCACGAGCTGAAACGAATGCAGCCAAGAGCGAGCGTCTGTGACTTACGGTTCAAGAGTTATTCACAGAAACATGGTTCTGAACTTTGCTGCCAGCCGCGAAAGCGAAAATAACCAAGATCGAGCGTCTAGGATTTACTTGTCAATAGCTCGCCTGGGAAACATCCAGAGAAGTCAAAGACAGTGCTTCTATACTAATTGCCAGGCGCTGAGACGAATGCCGCCAAGATCTAGCGTCTATGACTTACGGTTCAAGAATTAGCCTCAGAAACAGTGGGAAACAGTGCTTCTATACTAATTGCCAGGCGCTGAGACGAATGCCGCCAAGATCTAGCGTCTATGACTTACGGTTCAAGAATTAGCCTCAGAAACAGTGGTTCTGAACATGCTGCCAATAGCTCGCCTGGGAAACATCCAGATAAGTCCAAGATTGTGTTTTTTAGACTGGCTGCCACGAGCTGAAACGAATGCAGCCAAGAGCGAGCGTCTGTGACTTACGGTTCAAAAGTTATTCACAGAAACATGGTTCTGAACTTTGCTGCCAGCCGCGAAAGCGAAAATAACCAAGATCGAGCGTCTAGGATTTACTTGTCAAAAGCTCGCCTGGGAAACATTCAGAGAAGTCAAAGACAGTGCTTCTATACTAATTGCCAGGCGCTGAGACGAATGCCGCCAAGATCTAGCGTCTATGACTTACGGTTCAAGAATTAGCCTCAGAAACAGTGGGAAACAGTGCTTCTATACTAATTGCCAGGCGCTGAGACGAATGCCGCCAAGATCGAGCGTCTATGACTTACGGTTCAAGAATTAGCCTCAGAAACAGTGGTTCTGAACATGCTGCCAATAGCTCGTCTGGGAAACATCCAGAGAAGTCCAAGATAGTGTTTTTTAGACTGGCTGCCACGAGCTGAAACGAATGCAGCCAAGAGCGAGCGTCTGTGACTTACGGTTCAAGAGTTATTCACAGAAACATGGTTCTGAACTTTGCTGCCAGCCGCGAAAGCGAAAATAACCAAGATCGAGCGTCTAGGATTTACTTGTCAATAGCTCGCCTGGGAAACATCCAGAGAAGTCAAAGACAGTGCTTCTATACTAATTGCCAGGCGCTGAGACGAATGCCGCCAAGATCTAGCGTCTATGACTTACGGTTCAAGAATTAGCCTCAGAAACAGTGGGAAACAGTGCTTCTATACTAATTGCCAGGCGCTGAGACGAATGCCGCCAAGATCGAGCGTCTATGACTTACGGTTCAAGAATTAGCCTCAGAAACAGTGGTTCTGAACATGCTGCCAATAGCTCGCCTGGGAAACATCCAGAGAAGTCCAAGATTGTGTTTTTTAGACTGGCTGCCACGAGCTGAAACGAATGCAGCCAAGAGCGAGCGTCTGTGACTTACGGTTCAAAAGTTATTCACAGAAACATGGTTCTGAACTTTGCTGCCAGCCGCGAAAGCGAAAATAACCAAGATCGAGCGTCTAGGATTTACTTGTCAATAGCTCGCCTGGGAAACATCCAGAGAAGTCAAAGACAGTGCTTCTATACTAATTGCCAGGCGCTGAGACGAATGCCGCCAAGATCTAGCGTCTATGACTTACGGTTCAAGAATTAGCCTCAGAAACAGTGGGAAACAGTGCTTCTATACTAATTGCCAGGCGCTGAGACGAATGCCGCCAAGATCTAGCGTCTATGACTTACGGTTCAAGAATTAGCCTCAGAAACAGTGGTTCTGAACATGCTGCCAATAGCTCGCCTGGGAAACATCCAGATAAGTCCAAGATTGTGTTTTTTAGACTGGCTGCCACGAGCTGAAACGAATGCAGCCAAGAGCGAGCGTCTGTGACTTACGGTTCAAAAGTTATTCACAGAAACATGGTTCTGAACTTTGCTGCCAGCCGCGAAAGCGAAAATAACCAAGATCGAGCGTCTAGGATTTACTTGTCAATAGCTCGCCTGGGAAACATCCAGAGAAGTCAAAGACAGTGCTTCTATACTAATTGCCAGGCGCTGAGACGAATGCCGCCAAGATCTAGCGTCTATGACTTACGGTTCAAGAATTAGCCTCAGAAACAGTGGGAAACAGTGCTTCTATACTAATTGCCAGGCGCTGAGACGAATGCCGCCAAGATCGAGCGTCTATGACTTACGGTTCAAGAATTAGCCTCAGAAACAGTGGTTCTGAACATGCTGCCAATAGCTCGCCTGGGAAACATCCAGAGAAGTCCAAGATAGTGTTTTTTAGACTGGCTGCCGCGAGCTGAAACGAATGCAGCCAAGAGCGAGCGTCTGTGACTTACGGTTCAAAAGTTATTCACAGAAACATGGTTCTGAACTTTGCTGCCAGCCGCGAAAGCGAAAATAACCAAGATCGAGCGTCTAGGATTTACTTGTCAAAAGCTCGCCTGGGAAACATCCAGAGAAGTCAAAGACAGTGCTTCTATACTAATTGCCAGGCGCTGAGACGAATGCCGCCAAGATCTAGCGTCTATGACTTACGGTTCAAGAATTAGCCTCAGAAACAGTGGGAAACAGTGCTTCTATACTAATTGCCAGGCGCTGAGACGAATGCCGCCAAGATCGAGCGTGTATGACTTACGGTTCAAGAATTAGCCTCAGAAACAGTGGTTCTGAACATGCTGCCAATAGCTCGCCTGGGAAACATCCAGAGAAGTCCAAGATTGTGTTTTTTAGACTGGCTGCCACGAGCTGAAACGAATGCAGCCAAGAGCGAGCGTCTGTGACTTACGGTTCAAAAGTTATTCACAGAAACATGGTTCTGAACTTTGCTGGCCAGCCGCGAAAGCGAAAATAACCAAGATCGAGCGTCTAGGATTTACTTGTCAATAGCTCGCCTGGGAAACATCCAGAGAAGTCAAAGACAGTGCTTCTATACTAATTGCCAGGCGCTGAGACGAATGCCGCCAAGATCTAGCGTCTATGACTTACGGTTCAAGAATTAGCCTCAGAAACAGTGGGAAACAGTGCTTCTATACTAATTGCCAGGCGCTGAGACGAATGCCGCCAAGATCGAGCGTCTATGACTTACGGTTCAAGAATTAGCCTCAGAAACAGTGGTTCTGAACATGCTGCCAATAGCTCGTCTGGGAAACATCCAGAGAAGTCCAAGATAGTGTTTTTAGACTGGCTGCCACGAGCTGAAACGAATGCAGCCAAGAGCGAGCGTCTGTGACTTACGGTTCAAGAGTTATTCACAGAAACATGGTTCTGAACTTTGCTGCCAGCCGCGAAAGCGAAAATAACCAAGATCGAGCGTCTAGGATTTACTTGTCAATAGCTCGCCTGGAAACATCCAGAGAAGTCAAAGACAGTGCTTCTATACTAATTGCCAGGCGCTGAGACGAATGCCGCCAAGATCTAGCGTCTATGACTTACGGTTCAAGAATTAGCCTCAGAAACAGTGGGAAACAGTGCTTCTATACTAATGCCAGGCGCTGAGACGAATGCCGCCAAGATCGAGCGTCTATGACTTACGGTTCAAGAATTAGCCTCAGAAACAGTGGTTCTGAACATGCTGCCAATAGCTCGCCTGGGAACATCCAGAGAAGTCCAAGATTGTGTTTTTTAGACTGGCTGCCACGAGCTGAAACGAATGCAGCCAAGAGCGAGCGTCTGTGACTTACGGTTCAAAAGTTATTCACAGAAACATGGTTCTGAACTTTGCTGCCAGCCGCGAAAGCGAAAATAACCAAGATCGAGCGTCTAGGATTTTACTTGTCAAAAGCTCGCCTGGGAAACATCCAGAGAAGTCAAAGACAGTGCTTCTATACTAATTGCCAGGCGCTGAGACGAATGCCGCCAAGATCTAGCGTCTATGACTTACGGTTCAAGAATTAGCCTCAGAAACAGTGGGAAACAGTGCTTCTATACTAATTGCCAGGCGCTGAGACGAATGCCGCCAAGATCTAGCGTCTATGACTTACGGTTCAAGAATTAGCCTCAGAAACAGTGGTTCTGAACATGCTGCCAATAGCTCGCCTGGGAAACATCCAGATAAGTCCAAGATTGTGTTTTTTAGACTGGCTGCCACGAGCTGAAACGAATGCAGCCAAGAGCGAGCGTCTGTGACTTACGGTTCAAAAGTTATTCACAGAAACATGGTTCTGAACTTTGCTGCCAGCCGCGAAAGCGAAAATAACCAAGATCGAGCGTCTAGGATTTACTTGTCAAAAGCTCGCCTGGGAAACATTCAGAGAAGTCAAAGACAGTGCTTCTATACTAATTGCCAGGCGCTGAGACGAATGCCGCCAAGATCTAGCGTCTATGACTTACGGTTCAAGAATTAGCCTCAGAAACAGTGGGAAACAGTGCTTCTATACTAATTGCCAGGCGCTGAGACGAATGCCGCCAAGATCGAGCGTGTATGACTTACGGTTCAAGAATTAGCCTCAGAAACAGTGGTTCTGAACATGCTGCCAATAGCTCGCCTGGGAAACATCCAGAGAAGTCCAAGATTGTGTTTTTTAGACTGGCTGCCACGAGCTGAAACGAATGCAGCCAAGAGCGAGCGTCTGTGACTTACGGTTCAAAAGATATTCACAGAAACATGGTTCTGAACTTTGCTGCCAGCCGCGAAAGCGAAAATAACCAAGATCGAGCGTCTAGGATTTACTTGTCAATAGCTCGCCTGGGAAACATCCAGAGAAGTCAAAGACAGTGCTTCTATACTAATTGCCAGGCGCTGAGACGAATGCCGCCAAGATCGAGCGTCTAAGACTTACGGTTCAAGAATTAACCTCAGAAACAGTGGTTCTGAACATGCTGCCAATAGCTCGCCTGGGAAACATCCAGAGAAGTCCAAGATAGTGTTTTTTAGACTGGCTGCCACGAGCTGAAACGAATGCAGCCAAGAGCGAGCGTCTGTGACTTACGGTTCAAAAGTTATTCACAGAAACATGGTTCTGAACTTTGCTGCCAGCCGCGAAAGCGAAAATAACCAAGATCGAGCGTCTGGGATTTACTTGTCAAAAGCTCGCCTGGGAAACATCCAGAGAAGTCAAAGACAGTGCTTCTATACTAATTGCCAGGCGCTGAGACGAATGCCGCCAAGATCGAGCGTGTATGACTTACGGTTCAAGAATTAGCCTCAGAAACAGTGGTTCTGAACATGCTGCCAATAGCTCGTCTGGGAAACATCCAGAGAAGTCCAAGATAGTGTTTTTTAGACTGGCTGCCACGAGCTGAAACGAATGCAGCCAAGAGCGAGCGTCTGTGACTTACGGTTCAAAAGTTATTCACAGAAACATGGTTCTGAACTTTGCTGCCAGCCGCGAAAGCGAAAATAACCAAGATCGAGCGTCTAGGATTTACTTTTCAAAAGCTCGCCTGGGAAACATCCAGAGAAGTCAAAGACAGTGCTTCTATACTAATTGCCAGGCGCTGAGACGAATGCCGCCAAGATCTAGCGTCTATGACTTACGGTTCAAGAATTAGCCTCAGAAACAGTGGGAGACAGTGCTTCTATACTAATTGCCAGGCGCTGAGACGAATGCCGCCAAGATCGAGCGTGTATGACTTACGGTTCAAGAATTAGCCTCAGAAACAGTGGTTCTGAACATGCTGCCAATAGCTCGCCTGGGAAACATCCAGAGAAGTCCAAGATTGTGTTTTTTAGACTGGCTGCCACGAGCTGAAACGAATGCAGCCAAGAGCGAGCGTCTGTGACTTACGGTTCAAAAGTTATTCACAGAAACATGGTTCTGAACTTTGCTGCCAGCCGCGAAAGCGAAAATAACCAAGATCGAGCGTCTAGGATTTACTTGTCAATAGCTCGCCTGGGAAACATCCAGAGAAGTCAAAGACAGTGCTTCTATACTAATTGCCAGGCGCTGAGACGAATGCCGCCAAGATCTAGCGTCTATGACTTACGGTTCAAGAATTAGCCTCAGAAACAGTGGGAAACAGTGCTTCTATACTAATTGCCAGGCGCTGAGACGAATGCCGCCAAGATCGAGCGTCTATGACTTACGGTTCAAGAATTAGCCTCAGAAACAGTGGTTCTGAACATGCTGCCAATAGCTCGTCTGGGAAACATCCAGAGAAGTCCAAGATAGTGTTTTTTAGACTGGCTGCCACGAGCTGAAACGAATGCAGCCAAGAGCGAGCGTCTGTGACTTACGGTTCAAGAGTTATTCACAGAAACATGGTTCTGAACTTTGCTGCCAGCCGCGAAAGCGAAAATAACCAAGATCGAGCGTCTAGGATTTACTTGTCAATAGCTCGCCTGGGAAACATCCAGAGAAGTCAAAGACAGTGCTTCTATACTAATTGCCAGGCGCTGAGACGAATGCCGCCAAGATCTAGCGTCTATGACTTACGGTTCAAGAATTAGCCTCAGAAACAGTGGGAAACAGTGCTTCTATACTAATTGCCAGGCGCTGAGACGAATGCCGCCAAGATCGAGCGTCTATGACTTACGGTTCAAGAATTAGCCTCAGAAACAGTGGTTCTGAACATGCTGCCAATAGCTCGTCTGGGAAACATCCAGAGAAGTCCAAGATAGTGTTTTTTAGACTGGCTGCCACGAGCTGAAACGAATGCAGCCAAGAGCGAGCGTCTGTGACTTACGGTTCAAGAGTTATTCACAGAAACATGGTTCTGAACTTTGCTGCCAGCCGCGAAAGCGAAAATAACCAAGATCGAGCGTCTAGGATTTACTTGTCAATAGCTCGCCTGGGAAACATCCAGAGAAGTCAAAGACAGTGCTTCTATACTAATTGCCAGGCGCTGAGACGAATGCCGCCAAGATCTAGCGTCTATGACTTACGGTTCAAGAATTAGCCTCAGAAACAGTGGGAAACAGTGCTTCTACACTAATTGCCAGGCGCTGAGACGAATGCCGCCAAGATCGAGCGTCTATGACTTACGGTTCAAGAATTAGCCTCAGAAACAGTGGTTCTGAACATGCTGCCAATAGCTCGCCTGGGAAACATCCAGAGAAGTCCAAGATTGTGTTTTTTAGACTGGCTGCCACGAGCTGAAACGAATGCAGCCAAGAGCGAGCGTCTGTGACTTACGGTTCAAAAGTTATTCACAGAAACATGGTTCTGAACTTTGCTGCCAGCCGCGAAAGCGAAAATAACCAAGATCGAGCGTCTAGGATTTACTTGTCAAAAGCTCGCCTGGGAAACATTCAGAGAAGTCAAAGACAGTGCTTCTATACTAATTGCCAGGCGCTGAGACGAATGCCGCCAAGATCTAGCGTCTATGACTTACGGTTCAAGAATTAGCCTCAGAAACAGTGGGAAACAGTGCTTCTATACTAATTGCCAGGCGCTGAGACGAATGCCGCCAAGATCGAGCGTGTATGACTTACGGTTCAAGAATTAGCCTCAGAAACAGTGGTTCTGAACATGCTGCCAATAGCTCGCCTGGGAAACATCCAGAGAAGTCCAAGATTGTGTTTTTTAGACTGGCTGCCACGAGCTGAAACGAATGCAGCCAAGAGCGAGCGTCTGTGACTTACGGTTCAAAAGTTATTCACAGAAACATGGTTCTGAACTTTGCTGCCAGCCGCGAAAGCGAAAATAACCAAGATCGAGCGTCTAGGATTTACTTGTCAATAGCTCGCCTGGGAAACATCCAGAGAAGTCAAAGACAGTGCTTCTATACTAATTGCCAGGCGCTGAGACGAATGCCGCCAAGATCGAGCGTCTAAGACTTACGGTTCAAGAATTAACCTCAGAAACAGTGGTTCTGAACATGCTGCCAATAGCTCGCCTGGGAAACATCCAGAGAAGTCCAAGATAGTGTTTTTTAGACTGGCTGCCACGAGCTGAAACGAATGCAGCCAAGAGCGAGCGTCTGTGACTTACGGTTCAAAAGTTATTCACAGAAACATGGTTCTGAACTTTGCTGCCAGCCGCGAAAGCGAAAATAACCAAGATCGAGCGTCTGGGATTTACTTGTCAAAAGCTCGCCTGGGAAACATCCAGAGAAGTCAAAGACAGTGCTTCTATACTAATTGCCAGGCGCTGAGACGAATGCCGCCAAGATCGAGCGTGTATGACTTACGGTTCAAGAATTAGCCTCAGAAACAGTGGTTCTGAACATGCTGCCAATAGCTCGTCTGGGAAACATCCAGAGAAGTCCAAGATAGTGTTTTTTAGACTGGCTGCCACGAGCTGAAACGAATGCAGCCAAGAGCGAGCGTCTGTGACTTACGGTTCAAAAGTTATTCACAGAAACATGGTTCTGAACTTTGCTGCCAGCCGCGAAAGCGAAAATAACCAAGATCGAGCGTCTAGGATTTACTTTTCAAAAGCTCGCCTGGGAAACATCCAGAGAAGTCAAAGACAGTGCTTCTATACTAATTGTCAGGCGCTGAGACGAATGCCGCCAAGATCTAGCGTCTATGACTTACGGTTCAAGAATTAGCCTCAGAAACAGTGGGAGACAGTGCTTCTATACTAATTGCCAGGCGCTGAGACGAATGCCGCCAAGATCGAGCGTGTATGACTTACGGTTCAAGAATTAGCCTCAGAAACAGTGGTTCTGAACATGCTGCCAATAGCTCGCCTGGGAAACATCCAGAGAAGTCCAAGATTGTGTTTTTTAGACTGGCTGCCACGAGCTGAAACGAATGCAGCCAAGAGCGAGCGTCTGTGACTTACGGTTCAAAAGTTATTCACAGAAACATGGTTCTGAACTTTGCTGCCAGCCGCGAAAGCGAAAATAACCAAGATCGAGCGTCTAGGATTTACTTGTCAATAGCTCGCCTGGGAAACATCCAGAGAAGTCAAAGACAGTGCTTCTATACTAATTGCCAGGCGCTGAGACGAATGCCGCCAAGATCTAGCGTCTATGACTTACGGTTCAAGAATTAGCCTCAGAAACAGTGGGAAACAGTGCTTCTATACTAATTGCCAGGCGCTGAGACGAATGCCGCCAAGATCGAGCGTCTATGACTTACGGTTCAAGAATTAGCCTCAGAAACAGTGGTTCTGAACATGCTGCCAATAGCTCGTCTGGGAAACATCCAGAGAAGTCCAAGATAGTGTTTTTTAGACTGGCTGCCACGAGCTGAAACGAATGCAGCCAAGAGCGAGCGTCTGTGACTTACGGTTCAAGAGTTATTCACAGAAACATGGTTCTGAACTTTGCTGCCAGCCGCGAAAGCGAAAATAACCAAGATCGAGCGTCTAGGATTTACTTGTCAATAGCTCGCCTGGGAAACATCCAGAGAAGTCAAAGACAGTGCTTCTATACTAATTGCCAGGCGCTGAGACGAATGCCGCCAAGATCTAGCGTCTATGACTTACGGTTCAAGAATTAGCCTCAGAAACAGTGGGAAACAGTGCTTCTATACTAATTGCCAGGCGCTGAGACGAATGCCGCCAAGATCGAGCGTCTATGACTTACGGTTCAAGAATTAGCCTCAGAAACAGTGGTTCTGAACATGCTGCCAATAGCTCGTCTGGGAAACATCCAGAGAAGTCCAAGATAGTGTTTTTTAGACTGGCTGCCACGAGCTGAAACGAATGCAGCCAAGAGCGAGCGTCTGTGACTTACGGTTCAAGAGTTATTCACAGAAACATGGTTCTGAACTTTGCTGCCAGCCGCGAAAGCGAAAATAACCAAGATCGAGCGTCTAGGATTTACTTGTCAATAGCTCGCCTGGGAAACATCCAGAGAAGTCAAAGACAGTGCTTCTATACTAATTGCCAGGCGCTGAGACGAATGCCGCCAAGATCTAGCGTCTATGACTTACGGTTCAAGAATTAGCCTCAGAAACAGTGGGAAACAGTGCTTCTATACTAATTGCCAGGCGCTGAGACGAATGCCGCCAAGATCGAGCGTCTATGACTTACGGTTCAAGAATTAGCCTCAGAAACAGTGGTTCTGAACATGCTGCCAATAGCTCGCCTGGGAAACATCCAGAGAAGTCCAAGATTGTGTTTTTTAGACTGGCTGCCACGAGCTGAAACGAATGCAGCCAAGAGCGAGCGTCTGTGACTTACGGTTCAAAAGTTATTCACAGAAACATGGTTCTGAACTTTGCTGCCAGCCGCGAAAGCGAAAATAACCAAGATCGAGCGTCTAGGATTTACTTGTCAAAAGCTCGCCTGGGAAACATTCAGAGAAGTCAAAGACAGTGCTTCTATACTAATTGCCAGGCGCTGAGACGAATGCCGCCAAGATCTAGCGTCTATGACTTACGGTTCAAGAATTAGCCTCAGAAACAGTGGGAAACAGTGCTTCTATACTAATTGCCAGGCGCTGAGACGAATGCCGCCAAGATCGAGCGTGTATGACTTACGGTTCAAGAATTAGCCTCAGAAACAGTGGTTCTGAACATGCTGCCAATAGCTCGCCTGGGAAACATCCAGAGAAGTCCAAGATTGTGTTTTTTAGACTGGCTGCCACGAGCTGAAACGAATGCAGCCAAGAGCGAGCGTCTGTGACTTACGGTTCAAAAGATATTCACAGAAACATGGTTCTGAACTTTGCTGCCAGCCGCGAAAGCGAAAATAACCAAGATCGAGCGTCTAGGATTTACTTGTCAATAGCTCGCCTGGGAAACATCCAGAGAAGTCAAAGACAGTGCCTCTATACTAATTGCCAGGCGCTGAGACGAATGCCGCCAAGATCGAGCGTCTAAGACTTACGGTTCAAGAATTAACCTCAGAAACAGTGGTTCTGAACATGCTGCCAATAGCTCGCCTGGGAAACATCCAGAGAAGTCCAAGATAGTGTTTTTTAGACTGGCTGCCACGAGCTGAAACGAATGCAGCCAAGAGCGAGCGTCTGTGACTTACGGTTCAAGAGTTATTCACAGAAACATGGTTCTGAACTTTGCTGCCAGCTGCGAAAGCGAAAATAACCAAGATCGAGCGTCTAGGATTTACTTGTCAATAGCTCGCCTGGGAAACATCCAGAGAAGTCAAAGACAGTGCTTCTATACTAATTGCCAGGCGCTGAGACGAATGCCGCCAAGATCTAGCGTCTATGACTTACGGTTCAAGAATTAGCCTCAGAAACAGTGGGAAACAGTGCTTCTATACTAATTGCCAGGCACTGAGACGAATGCCGCCAAGATCGAGCGTCTATGACTTACGGTTCAAGAATTAGCCTCAGAAACAGTGGTTCTGAACATGCTGCCAATAGCTCGCCTGGGAAACATCCAGAGAAGTCCAAGATAGTGTTTTTTAGACTGGCTGCCACGAGCTGAAACGAATGCAGCCAAGAGCGAGCGTCTGTGACTTACGGTTCAAAAGTTATTCACAGTAACATGGTTCTGAACTTTGCTGCCAGCCGCGAAAGCGAAAATAACCAAGATCGAGCGTCTAGGATTTACTTGTCAAAAGCTCGCCTGGGAAACATCCAGAGAAGTCAAAGACAGTGCTTCTATACTAATTGCCAGGCGCTGAGACGAATGCCGCCAAGATCGAGCGTGTATGACTTACGGTTCAAGAATTAGCCTCAGAAACAGTGGTTCTGAACATGCTTCCAATAGCTCGCCTGGGAAACATCCAGAGAAGTCCAAGATTTTGTTTTTTAGACTGGCTGCCACGAGCTGAAACGAATGCGGCCAAGAGCGAGCGTCTGTGACTTACGGTTCAAAAGTTATTCACAGAAACATGGTTCTGAACTTTGCTGCCAGCCGCGAAAGCGAAAATAACCAAGATCGAGCGTCTAGGATTTACTTGTCAATAGCTCGCCTGGGAAACATCCAGAGAAGTCAAAGACAGTGCTTCTATACTAATTGCCAGGCGCTGAGACGAATGCCGCCAAGATCTAGCGTCTATGACTTACGGTTCAAGAATTAGCCTCAGAAACAGTGGGAAACAGTGCTTCTATACTAATTGCCAGGCGCTGAGACGAATGCCGCCAAGATCGAGCGTCTATGACTTACGGTTCAAGAATTAGCCTCAGAAACAGTGGTTCTGAACATGCTGCCAATAGCTCGTCTGGGAAACATCCAGAGAAGTCCAAGATAGTGTTTTTTAGACTGGCTGCCACGAGCTGAAACGAATGCAGCCAAGAGCGAGCGTCTGTGACTTACGGTTCAAGAGTTATTCACAGAAACATGGTTCTGAACTTTGCTGCCAGCCGCGAAAGCGAAAATAACCAAGATCGAGCGTCTAGGATTTACTTGTCAATAGCTCGCCTGGGAAACATCCAGAGAAGTCAAAGACAGTGCCTCTATACTAATTGCCAGGCGCTGAGACGAATGCCGCCAAGATCTAGCGTCTATGACTTACGGTTCAAGAATTAGCCTCAGAAACAGTGGGAAACAGTGCTTCTATACTAATTGCCAGGCGCTGAGACGAATGCCGCCAAGATCGAGCGTGTATGACTTACGGTTCAAGAATTAGCCTCAGAAACAGTGGTTCTGAACATGCTGCCAATAGCTCACCTGGGAAACATCCAGAGAAGTCCAAGATAGTGTTTTTTAGACTGGCTGCCACGAGCTGAAACGAATGCAGCCAAGAGCGAGCGTCTGTGACTTACGGTTCAAAAGTTATTCACAGAAACATGGTTCTGAACTTTGCTGCCAGCCGCGAAAGCGAAAATAACCAAGATCGAGCGTCTAGGATTTACTTGTCAATAGCTCGCCTGGGAAACATCCAGAGAAGTCAAAGACAGTGCTTCTATACTAATTGCCAGGCGCTGAGACGAATGCCGCCAAGATCTAGCGTCTATGACTTACGGTTCAAGAATTAGCCTCAGAAACAGTGGGAAACAGTGCTTCTATACTAATTGCCAGGCGCTGAGACGAATGCCGCCAAGATCGAGCGTGTATGACTTACGGTTCAAGAATTAGCCTCAGAAACAGTGGTTCTGAACATGCTGCCAATAGCTCGCCTGGGAAACATCCAGAGAAGTCCAAGATAGTGTTTTTTAGACTGGCTGCCACGAGCTGAAACGAATGCAGCCAAGAGCGAGCGTCTGTGACTTACGGTTCAAGAGTTATTCACAGAAACATGGTTCTGAACTTTGCTGCCAGCCGCGAAAGCGAAAATAACCAAGATCGAGCGTCTAGGATTTACTTGTCAATAGCTCGCCTGGGAAACATCCAGAGAAGTCAAAGACAGTGCTTCTATACTAATTGCCAGGCGCTGAGACGAATGCCGCCAAGATCTAGCGTCTATGACTTACGGTTCAAGAATTAGCCTCAGAAACAGTGGGAAACAGTGCTTCTATACTAATTGCCAGGCGCTGAGACGAATGCCGCCAAGATCGAGCGTCTATGACTTACGGTTCAAGAATTAGCCTCAGAAACAGTGGTTCTGAACATGCTGCCAATAGCTCGCCTGGGAAACATCCAGAGAAGTCCAAGATTGTGTTTTTTAGACTGGCTGCCACGAGCTGAAACGAATGCAGCCAAGAGCGAGCGTCTGTGACTTACGGTTCAAAAGTTATTCACAGAAACATGGTTCTGAACTTTGCTGCCAGCCGCGAAAGTGAAAATAACCAAGATCGAGCGTCTAGGATTTACTTGTCAAAAGCTCGCCTGGGAAACATCCAGAGAAGTCAAAGACAGTGCTTCTATACTAATTGCCAGGCGCTGAGACGAATGCCGCCAAGATCTAGCGTCTATGACTTACGGTTCAAGAATTAGCCTCAGAAACAGTGGGAAACAGTGCTTCTATACTAATTGCCAGGCGCTGAGACGAATGCCGCCAAGATCGAGCGTGTATGACTTACGGTTCAAGAATTAGCCTCAGAAACAGTGGTTCTGAACATGCTGCCAATAGCTCGCCTGGGAAACATCCAGAGAAGTCCAAGATTGTGTTTTTTAGACTGGCTGCCACGAGCTGAAACGAATGCAGCCAAGAGCGAGCGTCTGTGACTTACGGTTCAAAATTTATTCACAGAAACATGGTTCTGAACTTTGCTGCCAGCCGCGAAAGCGAAAATAACCAAGATCGAGCGTCTAGGATTTACTTGTCAAAAGCTCGCCTGGGAAACATCCAGAGAAGTCAAAGACAGTGCTTCTATACTAATTGCCAGGCGCTGAGACGAATGCCGCCAAGATCGAGCGTGTATGACTTACGGTTCAAGAATTAGCCTCAGAAACAGTGGTTCTGAACATGCTTCCAATAGCTCGCCTGGGAAACATCCAGAGAAGTCCAAGATTTTGTTTTTTAGACTGGCTGCCACGAGCTGAAACGAATGCGGCCAAGAGCGAGCGTCTGTGACTTACGGTTCAAAAGTTATTCACAGAAACATGGTTCTGAACTTTGCTGCCAGCCGCGAAAGCGAAAATAACCAAGATCGAGCGTCTAGGATTTACTTGTCAATAGCTCGCCTGGGAAACATCCAGAGAAGTCAAAGACAGTGCTTCTATACTAATTGCCAGGCGCTGAGACGAATGCCGCCAAGATCTAGCGTCTATGACTTACGGTTCAAGAATTAGCCTCAGAAACAGTGGGAAACAGTGCTTCTATACTAATTGCCAGGCGCTGAGACGAATGCCGCCAAGATCGAGCGTCTATGACTTACGGTTCAAGAATTAGCCTCAGAAACAGTGGTTCTGAACATGCTGCCAATAGCTCGTCTGGGAAACATCCAGAGAAGTCCAAGATAGTGTTTTTTAGACTGGCTGCCACGAGCTGAAACGAATGCAGCCAAGAGCGAGCGTCTGTGACTTACGGTTCAAGAGTTATTCACAGAAACATGGTTCTGAACTTTGCTGCCAGCCGCGAAAGCGAAAATAACCAAGATCGAGCGTCTAGGATTTACTTGTCAATAGCTCGCCTGGGAAACATCCAGAGAAGTCAAAGACAGTGCTTCTATACTAATTGCCAGGCGCTGAGACGAATGCCGCCAAGATCTAGCGTCTATGACTTACGGTTCAAGAATTAGCCTCAGAAACAGTGGGAAACAGTGCTTCTATACTAATTGCCAGGCGCTGAGACGAATGCCGCCAAGATCGAGCGTGTATGACTTACGGTTCAAGAATTAGCCTCAGAAACAGTGGTTCTGAACATGCTGCCAATAGCTCGCCTGGGAAACATCCAGAGAAGTCCAAGATTGTGTTTTTTAGACTGGCTGCCACGAGCTGAAACGAATGCAGCCAAGAGCGAGCGTCTGTGACTTACGGTTCAAAAGTTATTCACAGAAACATGGTTCTGAACTTTGCTGCCAGCCGCGAAAGCGAAAATAACCAAGATCGAGCGTCTAGGATTTACTTGTCAATAGCTCGCCTGGGAAACATCCAGAGAAGTCAAAGACAGTGCTTCTATACTAATTGCCAGGCGCTGAGACGAATACCGCCAAGATCTAGCGTCTATGACTTACGGTTCAAGAATTAGCCTCAGAAACAGTGGGAAACAGTGCTTCTATACTAATTGCCAGGCGCTGAGACGAATGCCGCCAAGATCGAGCGTGTATGACTTACGGTTCAAGAATTAGCCTCAGAAACAGTGGTTCTGAACATGCTGCCAATAGCTCGCCTGGGAAACATCCAGAGAAGTCCAAGATAGTGTTTTTTAGACTGGCTGCCACGAGCTGAAACGAATGCAGACAAGAGCGAGCGTCTGTGACTTACGGTTCAAAATTTATTCACAGAAACATGGTTCTGAACTTTGCTGCCAGCCGCGAAAGCGAAAATAACCAAGATCGAGCGTCTAGGATTTACTTGTCAAAAGCTCGCCTGGGAAACATCCAGAGAAGTCAAAGACAGTGCTTCTATACTAATTGCCAGGCGCTGAGACGAATGCCGCCAAGATCGAGCGTGTATGACTTACGGTTCAAGAATTAGCCTCAGAAACAGTGGTTCTGAACATGCTTCCAATAGCTCGCCTGGGAAACATCCAGAGAAGTCCAAGATAGTGTTTTTTAGACTGGCTGCCACGAGCTGAAACGAATGCGGCCAAGAGCGAGCGTCTGTGACTTACGGTTCAAAAGTTATTCACAGAAACATGGTTCTGAACTTTGCTGCCAGCCGCGAAAGCGAAAATAACCAAGATCGAGCGTCTAGGATTTACTTGTCAATAGCTCGCCTGGGAAACATCCAGAGAAGTCAAAGACAGTGCTTCTATACTAATTGCCAGGCGCTGAGACGAATGCCGCCAAGATCTAGCGTCTATGACTTACGGTTCAAGAATTAGCCTCAGAAACAGTGGGAAACAGTGCTTCTATACTAATTGCCAGGCGCTGAGACGAATGCCGCCAAGATCGAGCGTCTATGACTTACGGTTCAAGAATTAGCCTCAGAAACAGTGGTTCTGAACATGCTGCCAATAGCTCGCCTGGGAAACATCCAGAGAAGTCCAAGATTGTGTTTTTTAGACTGGCTGCCACGAGCTGAAACGAATGCAGCCAAGAGCGAGCGTCTGTGACTTACGGTTCAAAAGTTATTCACAGAAACATGGTTCTGAACTTTGCTGCCAGCCGCGAAAGCGAAAATAACCAAGATCGAGCGTCTAGGATTTACTTGTCAATAGCTCGCCTGGGAAACATCCAGAGAAGTCAAAGACAGTGCTTCTATACTAATTGCCAGGCGCTGAGACGAATACCGCCAAGATCTAGCGTCTATGACTTACGGTTCAAGAATTAGCCTCAGAAACAGTGGGAAACAGTGCTTCTATACTAATTGCCAGGC